>NC_090876.1:1206520-1216520 GCF_036669935.1 Montipora foliosa
GTTTTGTTGGCGGGTTTAAAGACCACACCTCTTTGTGATGGCTACCCGTAAAATATTAGTTCGCGTGATGAACGACCCCAACAATAAATTAACGAACCTTTAAAAAAATTAGGATTAAAGAGCTCCCGGTTGAATCAATTAAATACTGTTCCATTCCCCTCAAATAGCTTGTGGGATCGTTTAATACGTATTCCAACAGCACAAGAAGCTGTGCTCTTGTTAACAAGGTGCCGTCTGGCTTTCCTATTTTTGAGAGATTGATATCCTTAAATGGCGCGCTATGGACCTACGCTATGTTCTCTACAAAGTGCAGCTCTATGGTACGCCAGCGAAGATCTAAGCTATATGGAGCTGCATTGAGAAGGACTGCTTCCGTACAGGAAATACAAGTTGCTTTTCCTTTGAATTTGTTTCGTCAATTTTTTAATATTATTTTTGTTAGAAGAAAAACACATTGTTCCTTAAGCGTGAAATACACATGGTTCGTGTCTCACCTTTCTGATGAGAAAACAAAAGACATATACATATCATATATACTTTGAACTTGCAACGTTTTTGAAAACGGGTGTAATATATATATATATATATATATATATATATATAGAGAGAGAGAGAGAGAGAGAGAGAGAGAGAGAGAGAGAGAGAGAGAGAGAGAGAGAGAGAGAGAGAGAGAGAGAGAGAGAGAGAGAGTGTAGGAGAGAAACCCTGACAATGCACACCCCAAATAATCATATTTTTGACTGAATAAATGTGTGAAAGAAAATTTGCCCTGAGCGGGATTTGAACCCACGTCCCCCCATGATATATATATATATATATATATATATATATATATATATATTTTTTTTTTTTTAGAATATACACACAGGTGATTATACAAAATTGCGCGCTCTCATTGGCTCCCTATCTCGGATTATCAGCGGATAATTACCTCGGCGGACAAAATGGCTGTCAGTAGTCGTTTTGCCACTGTAAGTGAAGATGATTTCGCGTTGAAATGTTTTTTTTTTTCTCTTTTTTGAAATAATCACCTGTGTATTTATACTAATACAATTATTCGCCTCAGGCTCAGTGATTATCGGTGAATATTCACCGATAATCACTTCGCCTTCGACGAATAATTGTTAAATATTATTTTTATTTATTTATTTTATTTTTTTAAGGAAACAAAAGAAAAAAAACAGAAAGTTGTAGTATTTAACTCACCGTGAGTACTACATGGCTCTATCATGTGCGTACCCCTACTGATTCAGCCTGTGATCACTTACGAAAATTGGATCTCCTAAACCGGAGGGAAAAGTGCAGGTTGCAGGTCACTAGTACTGTTTTAGTATAACTGAAACAACCCAAACTTTTACAAAAATGCTAACCTTAGTATTAAATATTGTTTCTTAGAATTAATGTTAACATCAGAAAAAGTTTGGGTCGTTCCAGCTATGGCAAAACAACGAGCTGCAACCTGTAGGCTACAACCCTCCGCTCGTAAATAGCCAGTTAAGACCACTTTTATTACACCTTAATTAAACAAGTACGCAGAATTATGCTTATCGGTGTTTGTGGTTATTTCCCCGAGGTCATCGTTCTTTTTTTTTTTTCTCTCTTAATAGAGGTTATAAACAGCCTTCGGTTGCTCAGTTTTTTTTTTCAGTCAGTCTAAAAAACGAGCCCACAAATGCAGGAAACAGGTTTTCTTTGTTTCGGGTTCAGTCGCCAGGCGTGAACATTTTCAAGTTCACCGCGTTCACAGGAGAAAACACTCGATTGCGTGTTTGAAGAGATATATCGCATTACCTCACATCTTCTTGAATTCTGCATTTGATTGAAGAGTACACTCGACAATCCATTCCCTTTGAATGTGAAAAACGCTCACCTCCCAATAAGCAGTGTTTTGCACAAGTCACAAATTTAAATATGTTATAGGCTTATTTAATAATCACAATCTCCCTTGGTGCAGTCTTATCTCTGGTGCTATCAATCACTGCAAAAATCCCATGCTATCCAAAGTATTTTGAAATTTACTAGAATGCCCGAGATCACGAAGGAATTTCCGGTATCTGTAATCCTCTAATTAATTGTTATTTATAATATCCTAGAGATTTAGGAAACGAAAATAATGTTCACGCAATCAACGACTATAACTTTCAGTCTCCAACATGAATACAAAACGTTAGGCCCGGTTCAGACGCCGTACTTCACATGAACCAAATCTAATTCGAATTTAGACCAACCCAGATTAATTAATCCCGGCTGAACTGATTCAGACGCCGAACTTAATTGTGCCGAAATTAATTCACATAGGCATACTGTGACTGAAGAAAATTGTAATAATTTCTGCATTTGATTCGGCGTCTGGATCAAAGCCACTCCACAGGTAGCTAAAACAATAGAAAGAATGACGAGTCATTGTTTCGTGCTAGGGTTGCAAACCAATGGCGAGTAATCTTTGGATCAGCTGCTACACTACTGACTCCACAGCCGTAATTCCCGGCTAAGCCAGGCGGGAAAAATTGCTTAGCCGATCCGAATTAAACCGGTAGTTATGAATTGATTCAGCGGCAGGTACTTTGTACGAGCAACGGGTAACGGGTAACAAATAACAGGTAACGGGTGACAGGTAACAGGCAACGGGTAACATGGTAACAGGTAACGGGTAACAGGTAACGAGTAATGGATAACTGGTAACATATAACGGGTAACGGGTAACAGGTAACGTCGAAAGTCTGAAGAAAAGCGATTCTTCAGATAAGAAGCACAGGGCTATTAATCATTCAATTCTTCAAACCTTCAATACTAACATATTCCGTTTCGAAAAACAAGTTCTCACATGGAAACCTCATCATAGTACTCCCAAAAACAATGACTTTAAATCACAGGAAATAACCTTTACATCGATATTTTTAAGAGCCTTTGAAAGAAAGCGTTTTTATTGCAAAAAATAGCTTATTTTCAGTTTTATATTTTTCGGGTCCCGCCATCGTAAGCAATTGCGACTATTAAAGGAGCGATGTCACACAAAATGATGCAATTTCATGACACCAAAAATGCCCAAAAAGTACGATGAAACATTGCAGTAAATACTTAAAACTATTGAACAGCAAAAAAGAACAAACAAAAATAAAGAGAATTGTGGATGGACAGAATTTGGCACGATTGACATGAGTACTATGGACAAAAATCGCCCAGACGTGTTTCAATTTTATGAAAAAATCGCCTGGATAAAGGACGTGTTTGCTCAGAATCATGTTGTTTGTGATGTAACGATAATTTCATCAGTAAAGGACTTCCATATTACCATTTGAGTTAGGACTCGTGATTAACTAAAGATTTTCTCGGCAAACACTATTAAATAACATGACATAGCCCTTTTAAGGATAGCCCCTTTAAGGCTGCCCTACCTTCTATCAGTGGTTTGAAAGTTCAGTTGTTGAGAGTGTCGCACCCAGCATCGCGAGGTCACGGTCTCAAACCCACTTCGAGTCCTAAATTGTTTAGAATTATGGCTCCTCTTGATTTCATATTCGCAGTTCATATATGATTCATTTTATATCTAATTTCTTTCGTATAATAATAATAATAATAATAATAATAATAATAATAATAATAATAATGATAATGATAATGATAATGATAATGATAATGATAATGATAATGATAATGATAATGATAATGATAATGATAATAATAATAATAATAACATTAGTGAACTCTATGAACAGCTACCTCCAACAAAACTGTACAACGCTAGGAAGAGCAAAAAAAGCGAAGAATTGGACGTGAGATGCAGGTTGTGTGGAAAGGCGCAGGAGTCTGTCGCACATGTGCTGTCAAGTTGCAGTACACTGGCACGGTCGAAGTATCTATCTAGACACAACGGAGCACTCAAAATACTTCCCTTTGAGCTGCTGAAAGACTACCAACTGATAGAGTCCGTTCCGCCTTGGTACTTTGCAACGCAACCTAAGCCGCTTTACCAAAATTATCACGTGACGGCATATTGGGATGTACCAGTATATGCAGACCACACAGAAGTACGAGCTAACAGAATGGACGCGAGGATTGTAGATAAGGCGAGGAAGACAGTAACCCTGTTGGAGATGAGCTGCCCTTGGATTGACAACCGGAAACAGATGGACAAGGAGAAAACCTGCAAGTACGCACCACTACGATGGGAAATCAAGAAGCAGTACCCTGGCTACAAGATTACTCAAATCAACATTATAAAGCCGCGGCTACACGAGCAATATTTGTCTCGCGCCAGTGATGCGATTTTTTTCAGATTTTGTAGCGTCGCCTGCGCGCCAGGGTGGCTAAACTTCTGACAATTTTTGGCGACAAATTGAAGGCGGCAACTCTCGCATACTTCAAGTGACCTAAGCACTATAAACAGACATTCCTCCCTTAATTACTCTTTAGTCGCGTCGCAAGCACGGGCATCTCTACGATTTTGTCGCGAATGTCTCAACTCTGGCGACTTTTTTTCTTGAGATTTTTTCATCTGTCGCGTCGCCAGTTCAAGGGTGGCTACACGTGTGATTTTCATCTCGCGCTGGCGACGCGACAAAGTTTGAAAAAATCGCATCACCAGCGCGAGCAAAAAATTGGTCGTGTAGCTGCGGCTTAATGGATGTAGTTGCTGGATGTTCTAAGGGATTTAGTGGTAGTGTGAGGGAAATACTAGGAGCAAAGCAGAGCAGAGATGTTCTAGGACGGTTGCAGAAGTCTGTCTTAAGTAATAGCCTGAAGATTACCAGAACTTTCAAGGTCTTGTGCTAGATTAAGATGCCCAAACACTTGTTGCATCAACCGGGTGGCTAGATCAAGCATAGACCATTAATTTTTATTATTATTATTATTATTTTATTTTTAATTGATTTTCTTTGTTTATCACTCAATTTTATTGTAAATAGAGACGGGTTCCCGTCTAGCTCCTTGTGTTTTATTTTTATTTTTATTTTATTTTATAGCTGGCATTCAGATGTTGACATTCTGCTTATAATAATAATATTAATAATAATAATAATAAGGCACAGAAAAGGATAATTTCTCAGAATTCCGAAATTGTGAAACGGTTCATGCGGCAATGATAGTCGTTGGTTAGCTTCATTATCTACATGACTAGGAATAGCCTTCATTTATTTATTGTAAAAGTTCCTAATAGAACAAATAGTCAAATTTCTTATTAATATTAGGATGATTTGAGATAGGAGATACAAAAAAAGTTCACTCTGGGTCTCGATACAGAGGACTCGATACAGAGGACTGTTGTGTTACATATAAATTCTATAAAAAAAAAAGGACGCCTTGCAACTGAAAGCACAATTAAAAGAATAAGTCTTTAGCCTAGACCTTAAATGACTCAAGAGAGTCACTCTCGTGGACAGAAAATCGAAGAGGGTAAAGATACCGAGGAGGTGATTGAAGAGTCGGGAGAGGTGAGGATGAAATGAGAGAACGGATCCACCATGCGTGTGTGATTCACAGGGTAAGGGTTAGGGTTGTTAGCTCCAGAGACCTCTTAACTTGTATACAAATTGTCTTCTTCTCTCTCGTCCGGCTGTGAATCGTCGTTCCTGTCGATCCAGTGCTATCTAGTTTGAGAAAAACGATGAGCCAACGGAAATAGCGGCGTTCTAAAAGTATCCTTTTCAGATTCCCAGTCCAAGCTTTGACATATGAATTTATATAGGGCTAAAAGAGTCAGAGGACGGACAACTTTTGGAAGCTAAAAAGTTAAAAATATATTTAAAAACGTTTCGGTCTTAGACCTTGATCAGTTTACAGCATGTGGATAACAATTAGGTTTAAGAGCTTATATATGGTTTACAAGGATTGTTCGGTATGTTACAAAACTAAACAACAAGACAAGTAAAAAACTGTTACAAACAAAAGAAAAAGTTGTATTTCGAAAGGTACAGTGATTTTCTCGACAGGAGAATGTATTTTTTAGACAGGAGAATGCTGCAATATGAAAGGTACCTTGTTAATCAAGGCTACCCCAAAACACTCGTTAAGAAGCAATTCCTTAAAGCCTCGGCCATTCCTAGAGATGATCTGCTTTTGCCCCGAACCAGGGAGAACAGAAAACTGTTTCCGTTAGTGATGACCTTCAATCCTCACCTACCTAACATAGGCTACGTCATTAGGAAGCATTTGCACTTGTTGCAATCTAATCCCAAATTAAGAGAATTCTTTCCATCTAATTCAACTATTCCCTCGTTTCGTAGAACAAAAAACTTGAAAGAAATTTTGGCGCCATCGAAATACAGAACAAGAGTAGAACAAGAAACCAATGAAACAGGTGGTTGCGTTAAATGCAAACGTAGTAGATGTGATCTTTGACTGTCGTGTGATTCTAAAAATGTAATTTATCTTGCATCCTGTAACAAATGTCGCTTGCAATATGTTGGTTCAACGGCAACACAATTCCGATTCCGCAATCATAAATCATCAATGGTAACGAACAAGAAAACCTGTGAGGTTGCGGTACCTTATAAGAATAGTCCGCATGCCCTTAACGGCTTTAACGGCTACCAATTCCACTGAGATTTTGGATAAAAGTTTTATCACGAAGGAAGCGTACTGGTGCTGCAGAAATTCGGAGGCCACCTTTGACTGGTGCCGCAGAAATTCTGCGGCCATCCTTGACTGGTGCCACAGAAATTCTGTGGCCATGAGTAAGAACCACTTACATGTAAATTTAACAGGAGTATTTATTCAGGGTTGTCACAGAAATTCTGCGGCCATCACTGGCTAGCCACACAGAAATTTTGCAGTTATCATTGACTAGTGCTGCAAATATAAGAACCACAGATATTCAACAGCTGTCTGGTACCTCAGAACTTATAAGGGCTATTTCTTAACTAATACAATGTGCATAAATTACAGAGCCTTTAACTCACTGGTCCCTCTATTAAAGACAAGTTATTGTGATGCAACTTAATAGATTCTGAATAGTGAACTGGATTGAAGCTTTTAATTAATTTGAAAGATGTAAATAAACACAGTTTACAAAAATAACAGCAATAATTATTATATTTACAAAGGCAAAAGAAAAAAACTCTGGAAGTCAATCTTTTCATATCATTTCCTTGTTTTGATAATTAGGGTAAAGGTAAAGTCTCTGCTTACGAGCCAGAAGGCTCATCAGGCCGGCGCTTATCTCCGGTTTCTGAAGCATGAAGCGACTAGGAGTATTTATACTCCCCCCTGGATGGGATGCTACTCCATCGCAGGGTTACCCCCAGCATTACGCCGGTACCCATTTATACACCTGGGTGGAGAGAGGCAACGTGAGAGTAAAGTGTCTTCGGAGTGTCTTGCCCAAGAACACAACACAATGTCCCCGGCCAGGCCCCGAACCCAGACCACTCGATCCGGTGTCGAGCGCACTAACCATGAGGCCACCGCGCCTTATTAAATTATAATTGTTCATGGGTTTTACAATAACAATACTAACGGTATTTAATACTAAATTAAAATTAACATTAGATGCTTATCTCTCAGAGCTCTGTCTAACAGCCAGCCACCACACGTATTTTTCACAAATGTTTTAGTTGATGGCATTAATTTGTTATCCTCTGTGAGGTGAAAACCAAAGCAAACAATGCATGATTTTGGCAAATCCTTGAGCCATGGCTTTTCTCTTCTAAGTGAAAGACTGAGCCGCCCTTCCCATACATCAGCTGCTGCTTTGGCATGGAAACAAAATTGAGAAACATGTGAGTCAAGTGGAGAAAGAATTTTGCAACTGCTTTATGTGATTTTTTTTCAACAAGCAATAAGTAAATGCAATTCAATTAAGCAACAATCAAATTAAAGGTCATTATAAATGTAAAGACAATATAGTTTTCATAAAAACTTGACAAAAAGGTTAATTACAACTGGTCATTATTGAGGGTCCCCTAATAGGGTTTTCGGGGTTCGGGTTTCGACTTTTTTAGAGCCCGGTATTCGGGATTCTAAAGAAATATTGGATCGGGAATCGGGATTGCATTTATGGACAGGACGCGGGATCAGGGAAATCGTTACTTTGAAGCCCCGAGATCCGGGATTTCTGACGGCCACAAATAAACTCAACTTTCGCCCTCGGCAACGACGGAAACGACCGGAAATGTAAGTGTACGGGAGTGGCACGACTCCCTAGTGCGTGTTTTAGCCTTTCAGTTTTGTAATTTCACTCCTACTAGTATATCTTTGATTGACCGCCCTGTTTTGCAACATGACGGGCGGGTTTTTGTAGATTTCTTTGAGCAACTTGTCGCTCTGTTTAATGCCAGCCGACTTTCATGAGGATTTGTTTTAAGTTGTTTTAAGTTCGACAGGGACAAGAAAATTTTGCCCTTATGTTATAAACACGTAATGGCAATGAGTTCTTGTAAAATTAGGGAGAAATATCACTAGCTTGTGTTTTCAGAAGTTTGTTTAAAGCATCGAAAGGTAATTTGCTGGAGCGGATCTTGTTTGAAGTTTATCCTTTCTTGGTTGCATTGCCGTATTTTGCCGATTCTTGTTTAAAGACAACCTGGCGTGTTTCAATGAAATACGTCTAATTGTGAATGATCTCGTTTTCAGAGATAAAGTGGAATAAAGTAAATAATGTGAAATAAAGTAAATAAAGTGGAATAAAGTAAATCAGTAAAACTCAGTTTTGACCTTGAACCCCGGCCTTGAACTGACAAAGTTTGCTGACGGTTTCTAATTTTAGCGTGATTCCTATTCAGTGGCTATTGACAATTGACTCCTTTCGCTCGCTGAGGGTGTGCTTGTTTTCTTTTAAAACTCATGCGATTCAAGAAAAAAAATCATTGCAAACTGGTGAATTCCAAAGTAAATTTCACTCGAAAAACCGATTTTGCATTCATCGCATTGTGATTCACGCGATATCGGTTTTTCGCGTGAAATTTACTCTGGAATTCACTAGTTAGGGAATGAATTTTTCTACAGAAGAAAGCAAATAAAATGATTTAATTAAGCAGTAACCGGAAACAAAAGAAAAAACGCGGACAATTCGCAAACCTATTTTTTTCACTAACCCTACAGCCAGTAAGACTAAATAAAGGGGGAGCTCCGCTTTTAGGCTTGGCTAAATCTACATATTATGTCTGACGAAATAGAAAAAGATGACAATAAAACTCGCCAATGATGTCTGTTGTAAGCTTGGATGGCGGCGTGGAGTGTCACTGTTGAAATATGCCAGAACCTCTGTCAACACGGAACTGCAAACGTTTTCACGCCTTCTTCGTTTCTTTTAGCGGGTTTTACAAGTTTGTGAGGCTGCGAGGCATCAGTGCATTTTAAGAAGGAAAACATTACCTGAAAGCTAACCGTTGTAAATAAGTTTTTTTGTCCTTTTGTCAATTTCTCTTAGCTTTATGGTGTTTTTCATTGAAATTGCCTCCTCTTCTCCTTCCTCGGCTTCTCTGGAAAATTTCTTGGCTTAAATTTCTCAACTTTCGTTACCTCTTCTCACGTGCTCTTTCCTGCTCTTTATTGCGTTAAAGTCACGAAGGTCACTAGGATAAAGGCAGGCTGCACAATTTTTTCCCGTCAACAAAATTCGCCCGTCCGCTCCTCAAAGTTGCATTCGCGAGAATCCCCTCCCTTCCCTTTCTTAGTCTCCCATCCCCATCCCCCAGATTCTGTACGGACGTATGGACAGACGGACTGACGGACGAACGTACGATCGGTCAGTTACGTGACAACCAAACAAGAAAAGGGGCTCTCCAAAACATGGCAAAGAACAAACAAGCAAACGAACAAAAAAAAAAAAAAAACAAACAAGCAAAAACATACGCTTAAAATATTTGTGAAGGGGATGAGTTATAACGACCAAACCGCCCGTTAACTCCACAGTCGGCTAACACTGGTTATCTCTTATAGGTCAATACTGTGTTTATAAAGAGGGAAGGTGCCCCAGCGGACTGTTGAACGGTGATGTTCGCTGGGATGATGATGACAGCATCCCAAACTCAAATGCTAATGGAGGGACTCTCCCTGGAGG
>NC_090876.1:1221520-1224020 GCF_036669935.1 Montipora foliosa
TTCATCTGTTTTCATCTACCAACTACAACGAACCGACAGGATGCTTTGGCCTTCAGGAAACGACTATTACGAAGCGCCATACAAAAACGATCAAATTAATTTCACAAGCTGGTCCTCCAAAGGGACAGCCTATTGGAACACAACTCTACCATCTTAAACACACTTGATCGCTACATTTTGCAGAAATCGATCGCCCACAACGTCTCGAAAACCTCCGCTCACTTTATCAAGGCTCACGACAAGAAACTGAAAAAGCTGACAAAAAATGTAGTTCTTCCTTTCACCTCCAAAGATACCATGACGAATCTCTCTGGTTACAACCTCACCCCAGATCAATTGGAAGTACTAAAGTTTGGTCTAACGCACTCGATTTATCCTCCGACCATTAGCAAGACTGATATTTTTGCTTGCTTCGAACTGATTAGCCACACGATGAAAAGACATCTTATTGACACCATATATATATATGGACGGTTGGTTGACCTAACGATGAACTTCCAGTAAGAGGATCCACAGGATACAATGTCTCGACGCGAATTTGTAGTTAAGTGTACGCAAGGAAAAGCGACGAAGAGACAAACTCTTGACTGTTCTGAACGAAGTTTAATACGACGTTTCGGCCGTTCGGCCTTCTTCAGGTTAAAAGTTAAAGACTAAAAAACTATTTACAATGAGTGCAAATCACAAAAACAGCAGCTTATATATACAGAGCAGAAATATTGAAATTAAGAAAACGAAACAAAACAAAGGTCAAAGCTACAAGGTGACATGGATTTGACAATCAAAGACAAATAAAGAACTATAACAAAGGTCTAAGCTCCAAGGTGACATAGATTTAACAATCAAAAACAAATAAAGAACTATAGGTGACATATCGGTAAAAATGCATCATATTGGGAAAATGTCAACTCACAACTACTCAATTGTAGAAATTAATGCGGTGTTTCGATCTAGATTCCCGCCTTTAATTAAGACCATGAGGATTAAGGGTAAAAAATTGCGCAGTCCAATAGGCCTCCCTAGTGAGAAACAATTGTTCAAGATGTAAAGAATTTTCAAAAGACCTTATTTGTTCGATAATGATGAAATTGACTTGTGAAATTTCATGTTCAGAGTTATTATAGTGGATAGCCAATTCACAAGCTCTTTTGTTCTTCAGCATGTTCGACTTGTGGTTACGGAATCTTACTTTAAATTCAGTCGAGGTGGAGCCCACATATTGCAGGTTGCATTTGGCACAAGTGGCCAAATAAATAACATTTTGCGATGAACAAGAAAGTTTTTGTTGAATGGAATAATGACGACCAGTAGCTGAACTTTGAAATTTTGAAGCTTGAATTAAATAATTTTTCCGTCCAAGTCAATTTTTCCCGCTTATCGTAGAACAAAAAATCTTAAGGAGTTGTTAGCGCCATCCAAATTTCAGGTAACCTCTTGTAGAAATCAAAGAGATGAAAATGGGGGTTGTTCAAAATGCAATACGAAATGCGATCTTTGTAAAAATTATTTAATACAAGCTTCAAAATTTCAAAGTTCAGCTACTGGTCGTCATTATTCCATTCAACAAAAACTTTCTTGTTCATCGCAAAATGTTATTTATTTTGGCCACTTGTGCCAAATGCAACCTGCAATATGTGGGCTCCACCTCGACTGAATTTAAAGTAATATTCCGTAACCACAAGTCGAACATGCTGAAGAAAAAAAAAAAAATGGCTATCCACTATAATAACTCTGATCATGAAATTTCACAAATCAATTACATCATTATCGAACAGATTAGGTCTTTTGAAAATTCTTTACATCTTGAACAATTGTTTCTCACTAGGGAGGCCTATTGGACTGCGCAATTATTTACCCTTAATCCTCATGGTCTCAATAAAAGGCGGGAATCTAGATCGAAACACCGCATCAATTACTACAATTGTGTAGTTGTGAGTTGACATTTTCCCAATATGATGCATTTTTATCGATATGTCACCTATAGTTCTTTATTTGTTTTTGATTGTTAAATCTATGTCACCTTGGAGCTTAGACCTTTGTTATAGTTCTTTATTTGTCTTTGATTGTCAAATCCATGTCACCTTGTAGCTTTGACCTTTGTTTTGTTTCGTTTCCTTAATTTCGATATTTCTGCTCTGTATATATGAGCTGCTGTTTTTGTGATTTGCACTCATTGTAAATAGTTTTTTTAGTTTTTAACTTTTAACCTGCTGGAGGCCGAACGGCCGAAACGTCGTATTAAACTTCGTCCAGAACAGTCAAGAGTTTGTCTCTTCGTCGCTTTTCCTTACGTACACTTAATTATATATATATATTTTTTATTTATTTATTTATTTATTTATTTATTTATTAACTATTATTCTACGAAGGCGGGCTGGATATGAAATGATATATATAACCAGCGAGGCGCGTAGCGCCGAGTTGGTTATGATCATTTCATATCCAGCAAGCCCGCGTAGAACAATTGTTTTATTAAAAACCCCAACATCACAACTCTTTT
>NC_090876.1:1234020-1254020 GCF_036669935.1 Montipora foliosa
CTACTGTCTCTAGAGGCCAGCCGCCACCTGGCGTGCAAGAAATTTTCTTTTAACAAGTAACTAATACCCTTACTACAACGAAGCAACAACGAGGAATGACATCTTTACCCACGGTAATTTCAAAATCACCAAGTACATCTGGTAGAGAACCTTCAACTGCTGATGGAGCAACGGAGGCTGGGGGAGGAAAAGGTCAAAAGAAACATCTTGAGGACAAAGGTAGCAAATTTTACTTTGATTTAAAATTATTTCATTACTTTGCGAAAGTGTAGGCCTATGTATCGCCTGGCTGTAAGGGTGCAATGTCTGGATGAGTAACCAGCTAGAAATACTCCTTGCTTTGTCAGAATAATGTGGCTGTCATCATTCACTCCTCCCAAGGGTTGGAACTGAATCCGGGTTCAGTCGATCTTTGACAGTTTCCCTCCCTTATCGACATCGACTTCTGACGTCTGGCCTTAGTCGGCTGTGTCCCGAAATCATATATAGAACGAGTAGCCAGCGAGAAAGCTCTCCAAGCGACTGGGGTAGAATGAGAGAGTCTTCTCGCAGACAACTTGAACGTGTAGCGCAGATGTCATGGCGCATTGCAGCCTGTGATCCATTCCCCGAATGGGAAAAGAAGGATCATTATCGTGGCCAACTATTCTTGCATTGACCATCTTCTTCAAAGCACTAGATTTTGTTTTAACAATTTGGCCAAGTCTTGAGCCAAACTAAAAAGAAGAAGGAAAAAAAAAACCTCTGGTCTCTAAACAGCTTACTGCCAAAAGGAAAGAAAAAAAAAAAAAAGAAGAAGGAAAGATAATATACTGTTCCTATCCAACATGGGATTCTAGTCCATCATGGAGTTATTTCCCTTCTCCATGTAATTGCTGATCATACGCATTTTACACCTAAGGGCACTAATACTATTATTATTATTATTAACGATGAAATGATATATGAAATGGATCATATATGAACCGCGGATATGAAGTCAAGTGAAGCTATGATCCTCGCAGTTATGAACGCAATTTTGGCAATTGCGTAAAGAAGCCTGTAAATTCAGGAATTCGACGGGGTTTGAACCCGTGACCTCGCGATACCGGTGCGACACTCTAACCATCTGAGCTATGAAGCCACTGACTGACTGACTGACGTTGACGTTGGGTTCATAACTGCGAGGATCATAGCTTCACTTTATTATTATTATCATCATCATCATTATTATTGTTATTATTATTATTAATATTATTATTATTATTTTCTGCCTACATGACATTTTGCAATTTAATTAATATCTTTTATCTTTTGGTAGGTTTAGACCCCATAGTAGTCGTTATTCCGGTGGTGATTTTCGTCGTCGCAGTCGCTACACTTTTAGCTATCCTATTCTATTGCAAAAGGTAAGAAAAATATGTAATAGCCCTAGGTCCTTGCCAATTGACAAGGGGACCTTTAAAACCGAAGGAGAATATTGGCCTTTGTTCCAAACGTTTGTGTCACCTCTCCTGTTGACGTGTGCTATTCCATTAAAATTGGACAAAAATGTTCAAGTTCATCAAAGGTGTTAGGACCGTCACACTATTTTTTCGGTCGCACAATCATAATCAGTCAACTCCAATCAAAATTCTTTGCCTTACACAAACGGCTATTAGAAACATGAACTACAAACACCTCCCTGGAAACCACATTTTACTTGACGTTTCGAATGCTGCAACAAACAAATTCTGGAAACTGTAGTTCCAAGGGGAGCTTTAATTACAAATCTAAATCACGCTCACTTCGAAAGATGTTCGTTGCAGCAAACGAAACGTCAAGTGATCTTAATTTTAAGAACGCGCTTGTGCGTCACCATCGTTTGTGTTGTTCCTTCTCAAGCTGAGATGACCAAAGAGAAAAAATATTTACGGCCTCCATTCTCTCCACAAGTTTGGTAGTAGCCAAAACGCGGGGCCGGGGTCGGGGCCGAGGTCGGGTTTTTTCCATTTTTTTTTTTTGTTTGTTTGTTTCAGTTTATTTCGTTATTCTCCTGTAATGTTATATTCGAATGTTCAGCATCTTTCCTTCATTTATGGTGGAAATTAGTCACAAAAAATATGGAACATACGGAAGCTACGAAAGGGACATCTTTGTTGTTTTTCGAAATTAAGACAATACCAGACTGAAATTGGAGTTTTTATGGGGAATATACACCACCTCCTAGAGACTCTGAAGGGTCGCCTAGCTCCACATTTTAGAGTTTACTTCGTAAAAACGTTCTCCACAATACAATGAAAACGAAACAGAACATAGCCACAGTTCCACGATAGTCGTCACACAACGTTGTGATTTGCTTGTTGTCGCAAAATTGTTTTCAATGTTGTTGTGTTTTTATCGTGATATTGGATTCGATCCATTGACGTCCAAATAGAATTGACTAGCAAGTTCCCGTGCGACTCTGGCTTTACTAAAAACCTTTTGTAGTAAGACAGACAACAACCTGACATCAACACGAACAAACAAGCAAATGAGTACGTTGCGTGACTGTGTGGCGATCATCGTGGAACTGAGATTCTTTTTTTTTTCTCAAGAAGTAAACATTACAATGCTATTTGAAAGACTTAATGTGGAGCTCAGCGAGTCTTCAGTATTTCTGGCAGTTGGCGCATATTTTATAATTAAAACTCCAATTTCAGCATTTTCGGAAATTTAATTTCGAAAAACAAACTCCGATTTTCGTAAAGACTAAGTCAGATGCTCGCAAAAACCAACTTCGATTTTAAAACACACACACATACACTCTACTATAAATGAAGGAAAGATGCCGGTCATTCGAAAACAACAGTACAGGAGAATAACGACAAAGATTGAAACCAAAAAAAAAAGGCACCCCGACCCCGACCCCTACCCCCGCCCCGTACTCTGGGAGTACAGCATTACTCCATAAGTTAACACTCAATACGTAAGAAAAGTTCTTATTTTAGCAACGATTTGAGATTGGTCACTGAAAGGAGACTCGTTTCAGTCATGCTAGGGACGGTGCCACCCAATAATAATATTTTTTTTCCCCCGGAATATGACTATGCAGACAAGTTTGGGTTATTGGAATGTGAAATGAAAACAGGGAGTAACCATGCATTTTTCGGTAATAACTTTTTTTTCATCGGTACAAACATTTACGTACAGTAAAACAACAGGGACGTCGAAGGCCTTTAAAATGAATAGCAAACTGCAACCAGATGATTCTATAAATGTGTCTTTTAGTCACAAAAACGTGAAGACAGAGCCATTTTTGAGCCTGACAGCCCACCTCTGTAGTTACTAAAGAGCGCTCTGTATCAAATTTTCACGGACCCAAAATTAATCCCGACTTCTGTGGGCCTCAAACTTTCCTTTTATATAATAAAAAAATAGGGTCACCACGCGATTTTAAAAGTTATGTTTTATTTGTGTTTGTTTTGTTTTTTCAACGTTATGTGGATTGATTTTTGCAATTTTGTCACTCTCCTCCCCGGTGAATATATTTTTTCCCCTTTTTGTGTTGCACTCTGGAATATTCACTATGGCGACAAGTACACAAAGAAGAAAATTTTCTTCACTTTTTGAGTGGATATTTCCTTGATTTTTTGTGATGATTCATTCTTTTTTGCGGTAGTGGCTCTTAAGTGCATGACCTGCGTAACGTGCGAGGATATTTGGAATGAGAAATCTACGTGCGTTTTGTTGTACACTGCAGTAGAATCCAACTCGTACGCCGCTGATTCGGAATTATTACCAAGTTACTTACATTGTCAGTCGTTTCTTGCGGTGAGCTTATTTGCCTTTGAAGGTCTTTTGAAGCACATTAATATTCGTTCTCTACTATTTTTTCAGTACAGTACGTCCGTTATTATCCTCCATCTTCATTCCAATTTTTGTTGGTCTTGATGGCAGCCGATTGTACAGAACAAAAACCTCACCATTGTGCTTGAATCATGATTCGTGGTAATTTCTTGAACAATAATAACTATTGCACTGAAAGTACTGATCCCCGGCAGACCCTGTGTGGTTGTCTTCGAATAATTTACTACATTTGTTTTTTTCTTAATTTCGATGATATACATAGCCCTGTTTCATTGTTGAGTTGTTAACTTGATAAAGATGGCTCCATTGAAATAATTTCCTCTGCATCATCCACTTTTTCCGCTCCGATCAATCGAGTTTCGCTCTAGCTTTTTCAAGTTGTCTTGGAGACAACTGTTCCATTACGATTTATTTTCATTATCATCATCATCATCATCATCATCATCATCATTATTATTATTATTATTATTATTATTATTATTATTATTATTATTATTATTATTATTATTATTATTATTATTATCTTGTTTTCGCACATTGGATTTCCAATGGAACTTCAGTATTCCAGGAAGCTTGGTGACAACAAGTCTCCTCAAACTTCTATGA
Source organism: Montipora foliosa (assembly GCF_036669935.1). Lineage (NCBI taxonomy): Eukaryota > Metazoa > Cnidaria > Anthozoa > Scleractinia > Acroporidae > Montipora > Montipora foliosa. The sequence goes on from NC_090876.1 coordinate 1,238,434, forward strand.
CCTTCCTAAGAATCCTTGCCGTGTTCAGAATCACACTTTTCTGAAGTTCGTCTATCTTGGTGTCTATACCAATGTTCTCTAGTCTCCTCTTTAAATTCTTTGGAACTGTTCCAAATGTTCCGATTACAATAGGAATTTTCATTGTTTTCATTTTCCATAACTTCCTCAATTCTCTTAATATAATAATAATAATAATAATAATAATAATAATAATTATTATTATTATTATTATTATTATTATTATTATTATTATTATTATTATTAGGCTTCTTAGAACTAACTCTTCAAAGCAAAATTTGAAGAACACATCGCATTATTCTAACAAAGATTACGCCACAGAGGTTATCCAGGTAACCTTTTGAACATGATTCTATCTGATTCAATTTTAGCGAAAGAACTTGGTCGACTCTACAGAATAAACAAAATTGCGCAAAAGAACTTTGCCGTTTGCTACAGAATGCCGCCCATCAATGCCTGATCTCAAACATATTCTTATGAACAAATGCCATCTTATACAAAACCAGCCCTTACGAAGAGAAATATTTAATTACCCAAGTATAAAGGTCACTTAGGTGAAGAGAGTATATATCTATCTAACTGATGAGTGCGCCAATCGGTAGGTATAATTCATTTTGAAACAAACGACGCGCCATAATTAAATAGCCGTCGTCACACGGCAGACTTTTACCAAAGTAAACCCGACTTACCTAGGGCAAATTGTCTAAGGTAAATTCATCTCAGGTTTTATCTTACCTAGGTGAAAAAATCTTGAAATGTTACATTACCCTGGGTTTGCCAGAGTGGGAAAAGAAAGATGTGGTTCTGGACCGCTTTCCTCGCGCCTAGAGTTGAATAGTGAGCCGTCGTAATACCTTGTTGTTGCTCCTCGTGAGAATACAAACTGTTTCTGCAACAAAAACAGTTCGTCGGTTAAAAAAAAAAAAAAGAAATATTCCAAATCCACCTGACTGAAGTGAAATTTCAAATTCTGACCAAAAACAAATACTTGCTCTGAATTGTGCGACCGCCTTCGCGCTTTGCAGTAATAAGACAAAGTTAACTGAGGGTAAAATGGTTTGCTAGATGACCTCACAGAGTGTTGTATGTCCGGATCTGCCATTAAGACATTCGCCGACGAGCTTTTATTGGTTATATTTAGATATTTATTTAGCTCTCAAGGGAAACTCTATTGTTCTCGGGATATATCCAAGCTCCAGATGATAAAATTTCCCCGAGGTGAATTAATTGGGGAAAGATCAGTCACACCGAAAAAAATCAGTTTCCCGAGGTAAACTGTCAGCAGGTCGAGTTTACTTAGGTAAAAAGTCTGCAGTGTGACCACGAGTAATGTCTGAAGTCTGCTCATAACTTTCTTCACCTTCAACGACGTTGACAGCATATTTTGTTTACTTTTTTGTACTTTCCGGAACGACATTTGTAACCAGCTTGTTAATGTCACTATCAAAAGACTGCAGAAAATTATTTTGTTTTTCTTCTAATGAAAACTTTTCTGCTGCCCTTTTTTTGCTGCCTTCGTTTCTTTACAAATGATCGCTACAGCATGTCGCAGGGCAAACTCCACGCAAACGGGAGCTATTGCGCGATAATTGTCCCGTGATGCTAAATCGGATTTAGCATCACGTTTTAACATTGATAAGGGGGAGGCGACCTGTCTCAAAAGTGACGCTACCTTCCCAGCACGTTTGTCCAGGATAGTCTGAAAACAATTGTAAACAGTTTTTGTCGTAAAACGCAACATTTACGGAAGATACGAAGTTGTTATTCTCCATAATTACGGTTCGATGGATTACCTTTATTGTTGTTGTTATTGGGCACCATTTTCATGGGATTTTCCGTGACAATATTGCGTTACAACAGTAGCTTACGCAGAGGTACAAAAAAGGTCATTGAAAGACCTCTCATCGTAAAATTCCCATTCTGTTTCATGAAGTCCACCAGTCAAATGTATTGCAGCGTGCATTTGGTATCTATAGGTACAATTCCTGTATAATTTACAAAATATTTAGAAGACAATTGACCTCAGTGTTTACGATAACGTATTGTTCTTTGTGTTACCTCCACAATGGTAATAATATTAGCAAGGGTTTTCTTAAAACTTAATTCAAACTTCACCAAGACATGTAAACCATGTGTTTGGTACTGAAGTTTGTTGTTATGCAATGTTTTTTTCCCGTTTTATCAAATAAATGCTTTTTCTTATGCGGCACAAAAAAATGACATCATGTTATTGTTATGCTCAGAAATGAGGACAAAACGGTCTGCCACTGAGTACACGTACCACAAATATTTAGGAATTTTCGAGGCCAGCGCGGTACATTTCGATACTACTTGAATGGTTATGGATAGAATTTAATACTGCGAAGTAACTGACTAGGTATTTGTCCCCTGGAATAGAGAAATTCCTTCATTTTGAACAGTGCTCCGTTCTATTGCGGAAACTCAGTAAAGATTAATTGAGTAATGAAGTTCTCATTTATATTCGTTCAATGGAGTACTGTGGTAAATGGTCTTTAAAACCAAACTTTACAGTCTGCAATCCTATGAAAAACAAAGTTAGGATTACAATGGTTATTACTAAGCCCTTATTTGAACCCAAAGACGAACAAAAGAGCAACATTTTTTTCTCGGAATATATGGAGTACTGTTGCGGAGAACTGGACAATTTAAGTATGACTGTAACCTGATCCTCCTAGACACAGCTGTCAATTCTTGTTTGCCAAGATAAATGTCAGTGGCATTTAAGAGGGTGCCCTATACTTTTTACGTGAAGCGTGATGGGGCGATTCTCATGAATCGTGATTTATTTATTTTTTTACTCGTGATTCGTGATTAAAGATGGTAAGATCTTTTCATGTCCACGTGAACGAATTTTTTTAATTAAATGTGACCCGTGAATGAAGATTTGAATTAAACGTGACTCCTGAACCACTGTGTTTTGCGTGATGAATTTCCGGCCATTTTATTGTTTTAAAAATGTACGTATTGCTTTCGAACGGCTTTGAATAGGTTTTGATAGGACATGGATTTCATTTGGATCGATAACAGTCATAAAATAGACCACCAATGGTTTTTGAACAAATAAGATAAGACATTACGCCATCTTTTATCGCGTATGCCGACAGACAACCTCAGAAAGATTGGAACCACGTGCTCTGACGTAGAGCTGGTTTGAAGTGAACCGGCTTCAAAAGAGAGAGGTGAATTGAACCAACTTGTCATTAGAGCGGGAATAGACGGAATATTGACCAATATTTTGGCCTTCGTGCACAGACGCTACATACATGAATACAACGGACTAACCGTGCGTGACTGGTGCAGGACATAAGGAAAAACAACTTATACCACAAATAACACGTTTCCGTGAATTCAACGACCGTCCATTAACTCACGAGACCTCAGGCGACTAACAATCGAATTTTCAGTAGAAAAGCAATCATCTACAGCGAACGACGGCGAACCGTGGCGTGCAAACACACAAATCTTAGATTATTTTTCTTACCCTAGAAAAGACTAGAAGTAGTAAAGGGTCGCATTTATTTAGTTAGAAGTCGAAATGTGACTCCATCAGACAAGGACAAGTCCAGAGATTCCAACCCTCCCGATTTGATGTGTTCCCTCCCGCTTTCCCGATTTTTATCAGATTCTCCCGATTTATCATGAAATTCTGAAAACAAGGAAAAAAATGCTTATCTTAAGTTGTTTTTTTGCGATCTGAGTGTAAAACGTTTAATACATATCCTCAGGAGTATCCTATAATTTCTGGCCCAGTCTCCCCATTCAATACCCTGTGTTGAGCAGACTCTTAAGGCCCGCAGTCTTACTCAGTGGTAAGAATAAAGACCTTATAAAATATCACAAAAATGGTGTCAAAATGCAGGAAATGCCACTTGAGAGAAACTGAATTTGCAAAATTTCCTGGGGGTGGAGGTTACCACCGGACCCCTCCTACAGGCTCATGCCTTCGGCGCTAAAAAATACTAAAATACTCCCTAATTTCCTTCAAAACTCAAAAGGGGTTGGAATCTCTGCAAGTCAGACAGACCTGCGACTTAGATGACCACTCGATCAAAGAGTCAAACTCGGAGGATAAACACCTTTATAGAAAGCTTACAAGAAGTGAAAATATTAGTGCGTGAATTTCACTTTTATTTTTACGTGAAACGTGATCGTCTCGAATTTTGGGTGAACGTGAAAGAATTTTGAAGATTATTCGTGACGCGTGAAAAGGCGAAATATTTTTGCGTGACCGAGTTTTACAAAGGGGTATAGGGGACCCTCATTTAAAGCATGGACCACAAAGAATGAGCTGCAGTATTTCTCGTCCAGAAGATTGCGAACACTTAGCTACCTTGCCTGCTTTTCACGTTTAAGGTAATTCCCTTGAAAATGACGTACTATCCAGATTTTTTTCAAACTTGGCACAATTGATATTCATACACAGGACATTAAAAAAATGCAATAAAAATATGGGGTCACCGTGCTTGTTTTCGCGCTGTATGCCTTTATTTTAAGTGTTTTTTGTTGTTGTTGTTGTTTTTTTAATTGAATTAAGCGAGAAGCGTTCGAAACTAGATCAACCGGAAAAATTGTTGTTATGTAGCAAAAGCTACTGAATATTACTGAAAACTTAAACCTACTTGTTTTTCCGGGTTGTAATCTTTAAGTAAAGTGATTTCAAATTGCTCGATTTTGCAAAGAAATGTAAGCAAATTGGACCGCTACTGTCATTACCTTGCACTCACTGTCGGGCTCCAAATGCGCGCAGTCTCACGTCATTTATATGTAAATACTATAACTTCTGCTATCCAACTTTTTTTCTCCTTAAAATATGTTTTCCGCGTACCTATTACGACTAAATAAAATCATTAGAATTGGGGGTCACCGTGCTCGTTTCTTCGCAATAAGATGATAAATGGTGGCAATTTCGGCTTCAAAATGAACATTTTCCGCGAAACGCTTGGGGCGAGTTCCAAAACAACACCTTCTTAACCGAGAAAAGTTATCATGATTGCCACTTAAAAACTCTTGAACAGCAAAAGCAACTTTTGTTGCCTCTCTTCAGATGGTCGGCGTGAAACGCCGCGAACTCCGAAGTCGCAATGCTATGCGCAGTATGAGATGCGCGGTGCAAACAATAGAATCACCTTAAGAGGCATGTGATAGTGGAATATATTAGCGGACGTACTATCAGTGGTGATGGCGTGCATTTCACGGCAAACTACCCATTGCATGCTTCCAACTTTCACGTATTTATGGCAAATTTTGCATATCTAACAACTGTTACAGCAAATGGAGATATGGTACGGCTCACTAGGAATTATTCTTATTCTATTCGTAAACATTCCGCATTATCATTTACGTGATTACCGAAAAGAAATATATAAATCGCGATCGACCTTATTTGAACCTGATTTCAGGAATAAGTTGAACAAAACACATCGAAATCCGAATATGTTGGCACTTCTTCGACTTTTTTGGTTAAAGGAATGAGACCACGTTTAGAAAATCGCGTTTATAGCCCCTCGACCTTTATATTCAGACAATCCTGTTCAGAAGAATTTGGGAAGGTTGCGCGCATCACTTCACTTCTCACCTAATTCGATTATTCTAACTATTGGCTGTACTATTTGAGAAAGAGAAAGCTCTCGTGGCCCTCCTAGATTGCTGAATACACGTTTGAATTTTGACATTAAAATAACTGATTCAGTCATGCAGTTATCCAATCGAGAAACATTTAATCAATCACCTGCATGGCCATCAGTTGACCTAACAATTCATCGAAGCCGCATTAGCTCTAAGACGTTTCACTTTGATGCTTTCCACATACAGGAAGGGGATGAAAGATGAAGAAAAGAGAGCCGAGCTTGCAGTCGATTACTCCAGGTATTGTCTTAAATCTAAGCATCAAATGCACTCTTTGTATTTGAAGTCCTAGAACAATAATGTTTTATCCTGCCAAGAAGTAACAGGCCAAAAAATCCCCTTAAAAATGAAATATATACGTAATTTTCAATTTCCAGCCTTCTTGTTGCAGGAGAAGCTTTAGACTAGTATTATCCCTTGCGGCATGAACATTTTGCAGGAGGTATTTATCGGAATAAAAGAGTGATATTTTGGCTTGCATAAGTGTTTTTTTTTTCAATATTTTCCATGACATTAATTGCCATAACTCTATCATATTGTGGAACACGAACTATATTAAAAAAAAATTGTTTCGTCGTTATTCCATGAGTGCTTTCTTACGTGCCAAAATTGTCGAAGTACTGAACAGGTCAGCCTTTAATTTTTCCCGCGTTTTTAGAGCTTGTTATTGTAAAAAAAGTGATTCTATTCTTCTACGTTTGATTATTAGTCCCTGTACTGAGATGCCGTTGTCAGTTGAAAATGCCTGTTATGACAGGTAAGAAGGAATAAAGCGAGACCACGTGGGACCGCAGTGATTGGCTCCGCACGCGTTTGAGGGTTCCCTGCCCTTCATGAATGTTTTTCTTGTTTTTTTCTGCTAGTAATCAGCAGACTCCGACACTCTATTCTTGAGCCCAAGCTAAGGTACACGAAAAGTACCAACAGATATAGTAGCAGTGCAAGCCTTAGGATTCTAAGTCATTTTGCTGTATTGATCCAAAGAACCTTAGTTCAGTTGAAAAATGAAGTTACCTTCTCTTTGACTTCCTATGGTCCATCTTAATTTCAGTTTCTTGAAAACAAAAAAAAAACAAAGTGTGATAACCATCTCTGTCTTAAAAATTTATGAACTTTGTTTTTTTTCAGAACTCCGAGCCACGCTCCTACGCTCTCATTAGATAATCCTTGCTATGACCGGTAAGATTTTGAAGAGCATTAATTTGCTTTTATAAAACCAAAATCCTAAAGCCGCCCGCTCACTAGGCAAAAACATTTTCGCCGCGAAGTATTCAAGCATATTTAGCGCCAGTGTCGTTTTCCGCAAACCTAGCGCTGTTATTGTGTGGCTTACACGAAGTGTGGAAGCCACACTATCGTCTTGGATATTTATTTGCCACCGAGAATCAACCTCAGTGCTTTTAAATTTTAGGAAGGTAGAACCACTGATTGTACCATGAAAAGAAACTAACACATTGATTCAGTGAGAGCAAAGAAATTTTCCGTGAACTCAGTATCAATAAGATGAAATATTTTGCATTACTCCTGATATATCCCCAGCAGCATACCTAATTAACAACTTTCCTTTTAACCCTGAAGTGATTGCCATGCGTAATGGCGACAGGGGTTATCCTCTCCAGCAAAGTTCGTTCAGGAGAAAATTCCTTCAGAAAAACTCGCGGCGAATAAAATGTTAAACAAGTTTGATATTCAGCGCTATTTTCGCTGCGGCAAGTGCGCATGAAAACTATCCTCGCACAACGGGCGAATTCTTCGCGGCGGAATTAGCGGCGTGCTATTTTCGCCTAACGTGCAACCGGCTTAAGGAAAACGATTTGTACTTGTTTTCCTGAAGGAAAATGTGCACAAATTTATCTTGAAGTTATGAGTTATCTTTGCCTGATGCGCGAGCGATTGGACGTTTTATTCATGGTTACGTTGGAGTTGGGTCCGACTTGGTGCACGCATGCTCTGCAAGGTAATTTCAATAGGGCTAAGTGACTTTTTTTTCCAAAACAAAAAAAAACTAACAATAACGTTATGCTGTGGATGTTTTTGAAGAGAATAGGTGATTTTAACGTTACGTCATCGGCCGCCATGTTGGTGAACGAAAACGAAAGGTCTCGTATTAGATCCTTTTGCTCTTTCACCAGCAATTGTACATTGCAGCATTGTCTTCTGTGTCTCTAGCGATTGATTGCAAACCACCTATTTCTAACGTAAGTATAATGTTTAAGGCCGGCGCTCGTGTTAGTAAAAAAGAGTTAGACGGTACGGCTGAATGTTAGAGCTCAAATAAATGAAACTGGATCTTTTTCGTTGTTAGGACAATGTTATGACCTTTTGAGGGCATATTGTTTATTTGTGGCCCGAGTTGCATCATTTGCGCACGAGCGGAGCCTTGATTAGCAACAATGATAAACAGCGTTTGCCCACGGGCAAGGAAGTTTTTGTGTGCAACCGCTTTCCCTAGACAGAAAGTACCCTAGGGTTATTCCCATGGATACACAAAAAGAACAAAAGAACTTCCCATGGCAGTCCCTGAGTTGAAAAGTACCGTTTATCTGCCCCCTGAGGTAGCTTTGCCAATCATAAAGCAGAACATAGGTAATACACCAAGATCTCTAATTATATTAATTGTATGGAAATATCTAGAACTAAACGTTTTATTCCCAAAGGGTTTGAATTGGGTACAAAATTGAGTGAGTCGATTTGGTGTATTGTTGATTTTCGCTCAAAACTTGGCTTAATAATAAACACTATTCTAACGCTGTCGGGGACTAGACACATTTGTGTAAATCTTGGTGCATGTTGTTTTGTGCGAGCAATATCTAAACGCTATAGGCATACCAAATTACGATGAAAAATGGGCCTTATTACCGATATGGCGGCCATTTTGATTTCTATTGTTTCGAATAGCTATTATGGGATGTGCAGGGGGCAAATACACATTAAATTGCCCCTTGAGCATCCCATAATGTCTTTTGAAACAATAGAAATCAAAATGGCCTCCGTATCTGCAAAAAAGTCTATTGGCTATAGGCATGCAAAATTATGATGAAAGGTGGAATTATCTCATGAAACACCCTCGTAATTAATGTACTTGCAGTGGGCTATACAATGGCATCATTATAACAAATGAAGAGTGCTTAACAGATGAAAACGGACTCTACACAGAGGTTAAAGATTACAATCACTCTGACCGACAGAAGAATGAGATCCCTATGTATGAAATTGTGGCCAGTGACAGAGTGGACAGCATAGACAAGAAAGGGACTTTTAATGAACAGGACTGTGATGGTCTTGCGTATGAAAATGACAGAGGCGATAAGGGATTCAATCCCATCTATAATATCAGGTTAGCCTTTACTTTTTCCGATTTTTAAGTGTAATTGATCTAAATTGTACTTTAAAGTGTGCGTTTTGTCACTTTTTGTCGGACTGGGATGAGGCCTTCTACGGAAATGACCTAGAGAGGAGTGGATGATAGGAAAGACAAACAAGATAGAGATAGAGAGATAGTAGAAAGGAGTGAGAGATTTATTCGCTGATTGAAACCGATACTTTTCAAGGTTTTTGTCTCGTTTACAATTGCTCTGGCTGATTTTTGCCGCCTATTTTGATTGACCAGAGAGAATCTACAGGTATTAAGTGACTTGAGTTTCTGTTGCTCTTATGGCCTACTTGGCCTACTAGCTATTGAACCACAAGACCGCTTACATCGCTCATCTTACATTTGAACTTCTTGGAGAAGAAAGGTCACACAACATTAAGAAAGTGATCGGGGAACGAACAACTTGGTAAGGTCCAACACGTTTGTTGACTATTGCTACGTCATAACACTTCATATCGAAGATGGCGCTTTCCAAATCACGAAAGAGGCACTTTTAAAGTGCTCTTGTCACATTTTTTAGAGGAAACTGGACAAAACGGCAATTATTTTCGAATTCCTGGGGAAACGTTTTAGTAATTTAGAGAAAAATTTTCTAGACCGTACTTTCCCTTTAAATAACTCAGGAGAAGATGTTGTGTTACTATAATTTCATTTGCAAATAGTTAGACTTTGAAGTCCTGTCGGAAAAAGACTTCAAACATAGACCCCATTTTCCAACCCATCAAAGAACAAGCGTCTTAGGACGATAAAGCACCAACATGCTATTCGGAAAGAGTAGGGAAGAGCCCCGTGTTGTGGTTTGTTCTATTCTCTCCGGTCAACCTGGCGGTGAAATGTCAAAGAGAGTTATGGTGTATGAAGGCAACCCATCACGTTAAGGGGACTTAAACAAGTACTTCAACACGCCGATGAAACTGGAAGCGCTTTAGCTAAATATTGAATCTCAGAGAGATCGTGAACGGTTCCTTAAGACAAATTTGTTCTGCCCTTCAATTCGTACTCCTGTGTCGCTTATTTGTTCTCCATCCAAAAGAGAATTCAACTTTTACAAAGAGACGTGCGCTTTAACTGCGGAGATGACAGAGCCTCCTCAGACCACCTAATACTTCAAATTGGACAAGATGACAGCACATTATTGTGATTATTATGAATATGATGATGTTGATGATGATGATGATGATGATAATTATTATTATTATTATTATTATTATTATTATTATTATTATTATTATTATTATTATTATTATTAAGTACAGATCAGCTTAATTTAGATGACCCCTTTCATATTTCACCCACTCTTAAAAATTAAAAGTGCAACGTAACTCGCCTAGTAACGTAAAGCGCGATCAACAGAAGCACAAGAAAAAGAAATAATTTACCATGCCAGCTACTTCACACTTATCCTTGACAAACAAAACGAAAAAGTTGTTCAATTCATAATACTAACCTCATTTTATTAAAAGTCATGTCTCATACGGCTAGCAGAAAAATAAAATGAAATAAAAAGACAGAACCATCCTTCTGCAGTCTTTCAGTGGTTCATAATAAAAAAAAATTGGTTATGTTTTATTTTTCTCATAAGTATCTCAACTGAATCACTGAAAAACATTATTCTAAGATAATATAATTAACTGAAATCAGAAGCTCATGACCTTGAAGCGTTTAACTGTGGTTCAGAGCTGGGGCTTTTTCGAATTTAAAATTTCCTTACTTGGATGTAACCCAGCTCGTGCATTTTGCCGCTCGTGCAGCTTCGATCATATTTTTGTCCATATTTGGGCATTAAATTGGTGTTATAAAATCTCCAGCTTTGTAGGTCATGTGCTTCTTGGGAAATATAATCGTCCGGGTGAGTTTATTCCTGACAAAGACTGTTTACGATGACATTAGCTGACGTTTCGACAACCTCATGGGAACTCAACTTCAGACTAGAGTGATAGCAGAGCTCCCCGCGTGCGTGCGGAGCACCATCGTTAAGAAAATATGGTAACCCATCCATGGGCGAAATCTTGGTTTTATAGCCATGACGTCATCGACCGTCCGTACCGGTATCATGCTAGTTTGCAGCATTTTGGACATCCATGATTTGATCAATTGACACCTGTCAAAACAATGTATCCGCTGACCAATATCACGTGACCATATCGCGGGCTTAAGCTTAGAGCTCACCGAGGTCAGCTGTTTTTTTCAAGTTGACCACTGATCATGTACTTGTTTTCAATTGGATTGCAGGCTCAACCCATTTTAACTCACCTAAACATAAGCAAGGCTTCATTTTTTGTTTTTTTTTGCGCGATTTCTTTGGCCCGACGCGGCTACATGACCATACTTTAATTTTTACAAAGTCAAAACATTTTGTGTTCATGTGGAAAACGGTTTGAAAGATGTTTTCTTTCTGCATTTTTCGCTGGTTTCAATCCAGTTTGACGTATCATGATATCTGTGGTCCCCACTGGTGGCTACACAGTTATCCAAGTCAAGCATCGGAGGGATACGTATACAAACTTAAATCTGAGTGTTTATTTTTTATTTGCTTAGAGCTGCTTTGTTTCTCTGCATTGCAATTTTTGGCATATCCGTAGAGGGACATTTAAAAACGCAGACTGCAGACTGTGCAGACCGCCTGTAAAATGAAAATCGGTTGGCCTGAATTAGGCCTAAATAACACTCAGGTTAGCCTGTTTACGGTTAGCTGTCATTAATAGTGAGGGTAACACCATATTTTACCCCTGGTCTGTACGGTCCGCACAGTCTGCAGTCTGCGTAGCTATGACAAGGTTACATGATGCCTGGAGGACCTATGTCAAGAAAAGAAACGACAGGAGAGCGAACGAGAGCGACAACGATAAAACAGAATACCAGTAATAGCTCATACATAGTGGAAGACGTCGCTCCGCAAATTCTTTCCTTGGGCAGTAAACGTTTGTTATTTTTACGGGATTTGTTCTTTAAAGTGGATGCGTATTTTAAAAAGGTGGTTTAATCGGTTCTTCCTTTGTTCAGGAATGAAAATCAAATTTTTATTGTCAACTGGAATTAAATAACAACTATCTGTTCTGTTTTGGACGTAAAGAAAGAGTTGATTTGTTTGTTTGTTCGCTCTAAAATGCAACTGCTTTTTAATCCGTTTGCACAACTGGTTTTCGTTGTGCCTCGACAGTGATAAGAATTGTTTGCAATTATGTTATAATTACGTAATCGCAATGAGTTCTCGTAAAATTAGGGGGAAATCTCACTAGCTTGTGTTTTCAGAAATTTGGTTTTATCAACGGAGTTGATAATGTAAATTGGCCACCGTACAGAGAATATAAAAGCCGACGTTTCGAGCGTTAGCCCTTCGTCAGAGCGAATCGAGGAATTATGGGTTACGTGTAGTTTTTATATATAGTAGAGTAGGAGCTACGCTATTGGTGGTAACATGGCAAGGTGAAAAAAATAGGAATATATTAGTTAAATGAAAAGCGTTCGTTAATACAGTGAGGATTAAGGATGCCGATTTGGAAGATGAACTTCCAAATTCCAAATTGTTCCAGATTCTTGCGGCTTTCCGTTGTACCTATTGTAGGGAAAGGCCGCAGTTAGCCATGTGTCTTTTGGAGTGGTTAAGGAGATTAAATGACGAGCGACTGGCTTAGATGCATCCTTGTCAGTCTTCTCAACATCGCGAAGGTGTTCGCTGAATCGGTCACCTAGTCGTCTGGGTTGCCAGTATGGCAATCCCAGTCGGAGAGTGTGTGGGATTTGTTCGTTTTATTATTTTTATTTTTCTGTATATATTTTTTTCTGTGTCGGTAAAAGTCTTCCCTGTCACTTCCCTGGTAAGTAGAGCGTTCTGCGCGTATTTTCTTAGGATCGAGAGGGTAGTGAAAATGCTCAGATTTCTCTGGTGGACACAGTAAAAGCATTAACTTAGCCTGCAATGGCGTTGGAAGTCATGTAACGCGAATGGCGTTTTAGTGGATCCTTAAACAAAATATACCCTTATGGAGCTCAATAATGGAAAAGTCAGTTGGATAAACTAGGCAGGCGGTGAAAAACCAACACCTGGAATCTCAAAAGGGACGAGTAATGGACTTCGACAACAATCTATCGCCCGTCGAGCCGAAATCAAAGTGAGCTGTATTTCTAAAAAAGTATTTTACCAAGTGTGCTGTTATGTAGAACACTGAAACCAAATGGAAAATTCTCTGGTACTTATGGGTTCAACAAAGACAGAAAACGAATGGAACACCTTAAGTGGATCTGTGATCAACTCTGCACAGTCTTCAGGTAAAAAAATATATATATATATTGGAAATGTGACAGCCAAGAATGATTTGAAGAAAGCTTGTCGTCTATTTTGTGCTTCATTATTCAAGGAAAAGGTTCTTCATGGAAACGGTTTGATCCTGAAATTTTAGTTTGTTGTAATATTGCGCATATTTGACTCGACTGAATATTTTCTCTTCACACACTTATAAGAAATAGGAAGGGGGATTTACCTGTAATAGCAAATATGTTGTTTGTTTCAAAAAATTGTTCGCTGGAAAAGGTGGCCTTTATGAATTCATCATGTTTTATAATACGCGAGCTTAACTGGATAGTTTTTATGGCAATAGTAAAGCATTTTCGTGTCAAAATGAGGTTAGCGTCTTTCTGTTGTGCTAACTTAATTAAATATAAATATACATTCTGCCTCGTGAGTTTGTTATGCTCGTTAACCAGCAATGGCGTCGAAAGTCATTGCAACGCGAACGGCGTTTTAGTGCATCTTATGTTGTTTGTTTCAATGAAATGTTTCGCTGGAAAAGAATTCTGTGATATTTTCTGCCTTTGTGAATTATAATATCATGTTGTGTATTGAATTTTTGAGCTTAAGGTTAAAAAGTGATGCGGGAGGATATTTTTAGTATTGCTTTGTAAGCAGGAAAAGGTTCACGAAAATAAACTAGTCTGTTGGAAGCGTGCTTGAGTTTCAACAAAATGAGCCCCAAAATCAGCAAAAAATTGTGACGCCGATGAATAATACAGTAGCTTCTTTTTCAAAAATGATGCAATTACCTGGTGATAAATAACCTTGTCTTGGAGATTAATTTTTTGCCTTAGCAGAAACAATGGCCAACCCCGGGGTCAACCTCAAGAGTTTGGGCGATTGTGATCTTTGTTTTGACTTCGCTCATTTATTGTCAAACTTTGTAACACTTGACAGAAAAGGACACTTTCGAAAACCTGGTATATTGCCATCATTTGACACAGATGCTTCACTGTTTGGCGAGTAAACATGCCGCGGTAACTTAATCACGGCGCCCTCTGAATTCCGGCGATGTCACTTTCGAATTTGCGATTTATTTGTGCAACCAAAAGTACAATGTTTGTCTTTGATCGTAATTAATGTTGTTTTCATGTCATAAATATGTTATTCGCGAGCGACTGTCCTGGAAACTTCCCTCTGCTCTTTCTAAAAACTGTGTCTCAATTTACTTTTGCATCAATATTTGTTTTTGCATAACACAAGCTAAAAAATCTGTACCTTGCTGAGTTCGCATTTGTTAGCGTTAATAGTATTCTCGGTCCAATTCTGTTTTACGGAGGGGCATATGTTTGAGGTCACCCATCCAGATACTAACCCCGCCGGGCAGGGAACTTTGGTAAACTTTAGTATTACAAATCTGTCAGATGCTCAGAGAGCACACTTAAACTTGTGGTGGAAAGAAGTTTTGAGGGAACTTGAAAATGATCAACATGTCAGCCCAGAAGCCAATGTTTCTCACTTCCCATTTATTTTCTTCAATCTTTCTGGGTTCAATACTTTGCTAGTAATCACATGTCTTCTCAGGCTATTTACCCAAGACTTCTACCATGGCACTACAGTGATAGACAATACCAATATAGAGCTACATATTACACAAGGACAACTTGAATCTTCTGGAAGACAACACACAGCTCAGTTGACATTTTATATGGAATAAATCGCTGTGTTACTTCACTACCACACGTACGCAATGGGTGTCAATTTTTTTCTAAAGAGGACAGGAATTTCTTCTTTCGGATAAATGATTAATTAATAGGCCGGTAGCCACGTTTTTAACCTCAGAAAAGGATCTGTTTCGTCGTGCGAACGTGTGAGGATCTGTGAGCCAAAGGGCCTCTGCTGGTATGACTTCTGGGCGACCCCTTAAATGGTCTTAATGACCCCCCAACTTGAAACAAATTGATCGGAACTGTGCACGAACCACAGGCAACCCAGTGTACCCTCAGGGAGGGTTTAGTTGCATAACGTACAGATTATGCAATAAATGACATTTGCGGAGGTACATGTGAAACGATCGGTGATGTTAACAGATCGCTTAGGTCCCGATATCTTGCTAGTGTCAAGAATGGAAAGACAAGTTTTGCATCGTGAGCGCGCACATTACAAAGTACCGGGTTGCTTGTTAGTTTTGAGCGCGCTTCTAACTAAAAAGTTGCCTACGTTTTTGTCGCGTTTGAATGAAATAAGTGGAGGTTGCGAAAAGATTCTACCAGTCTCGGGATCATTTTGAAGTAATTTAAAATTATTAAGAATGATGCT
>NC_090876.1:1266520-1284020 GCF_036669935.1 Montipora foliosa
GAGACATCACGCGAACCTTACCCCTTTCCACTGAGATCCAGAGGATTATTCGGTGAGCAAGGGTTTCTGAGCGCTCTTTCTGAGCTCCACTTGGTTAAGTTTGAAGTGTTCGATTGTTGTACTTCATTATTATTATTTTTCCTTGTATGCATACTTTTGTTGTCTGGCTTCACCACCTTATCTCTGTAAGGCCTGAAACCAAGACGAGTAATTTAAAACTGATTGACAAGCTTTCTTTAAATAATTGGTTTCGTTACTCATCATTGCGTCCTTAACAGTTCCAGCAGAAGTGTCAGTCGTAGCTCTGTCATCTAGAGTCAATAACTTCGAGATACGTAATTCGAGGTAGATGGGCAACCAAGATTTAGATATAGATTCCGACTTAGATTTAGATTGGGAATATTTTGTAGTCGTTTTTGTTTTTTTCACTACGAACATTTGTGAAGTAATGAAACCCATTTCTTTTTTCACCGAGTACACTGCATTCCTGGAATATAAAATAGGTTTAAAAAGGTACAATTCATTAGATTTTTGCTTTTATTAGATTCATTGAGAAATTGCCGTTGATCGTCTCCATCTGATTGGCTCTCAGCAGTGCGACTTATACACGAATCGCACAATTTTTTTTTTTTTTTTTTTTTTTTGCTTTTTGCTCTAAATAGCGCCTTTTTCCCATCCTGTGAAATAGGACCACTAAAACAAAACTCAGCTAATCCGATTTCTAGGCTTAGAAAATGGGTCAATTTGAATACTAACAGTTTCTGAACCTGATTTCTTATCCGCAGTTCAGATTTCATTCATTTCATATATCATTTCATCGTAGTTTCTGAATGAACATAAGGAGCTCCTTCAGGATGAAGACAACCATGCTAGCAGAGCCTCTATAAAACTCACCAGAGGGCGAACAAGAGAGGCTCTGCAGAAATCGTGTCAAGTCAAATCTTTCAAGTCGCCTCAGACCAAGGTTCTGTGCTATTCACTCTGGTCAAACAGGTTTTAGGCAGTGCGTGCATCATATTTTTGACAAGGCGAAAATCAATATGGCGTCTTCGATTGCGATCGAAACTTGGCCTGGATTTGAAAGTGTCTCCAAGGAACATCTCACGCATACTCAATAAATAATCTACACGATTTCTGCAGAGTCCTTTCTCATCGAGTTAAGAAAGGTGCTACTGGCAGGGTGGCTAAAGACCTACCTTTAGAGGAGTTTCCACCTTTCAGTGTTTATTTTTTTCGGCCTTTTTGATAAACCGGCAACTGAAGCAATAAAATATTGGTATTGCCTAAAATCCTGTATTTGAGCGATTAAATAGTGCGATTACTATATGGATGTAATATAGGGGTAATTGTACTTCGTGACGGGCAATCTTGTTCTGAATTCATTCTTGTGATCTTGAGCTTCACAGGTATGATTTCAGACCAGATTGCAATCGTCTCACACGAAGAGAAATTCATATCTCCGCGCTGCCATGTAAAATCCTGTGTTGCCTCTACATCATTATCCAGTATCTACATGACTGTAAGAGAATGGAACAAAAGCAATAAAACAATTAGACAACTAATTTGAGACACTGCTAGTCGCGATTTTGATTTCAAAATATTTGTAACACACATGCGTACTTGCCTCATATTGTAAACTGATAGGAGGGTCCTGAAGGAGGAGGGGGGGGGGAGGGGGGGTATCAATCCCATTTCCCAGCCCAACTTTTTTTCCGAATCCCATTTCCCAGCTTCCAAATCCCATTTCCACTGGCATTATTCAGGAAAATCCCAGTGTTCTGCATAACAAACTCTTTTGTTTTCACATCGTCACATTTTTTGAAATCGAGACTGGTTACCTCTTTCGAAAACAACCCCGAACGATGTCCCGAAGATTCACGGCAGATTAAGATGGTAATTTAAACTTTTATATTCTTTGAAGGTCAAGCCTTAAAACAACATCAACAGCATTTTTTAAAATTAGATTTCCATTCTTTTTTTTTTTTATAATATGTTCTAAGAAAAACGTTCTCAATAATACATCTTACAATGCAACGCGCCTTACCGTGGCCACCCAACATCCTTTCACAGTTGACAATTGGTACGTATAAATACGTCAACTCAACAACCCATACAATGGGTTATGCAACGGTGCAAGGAGGCAACGGTGCAAGGAGGCGTGACTATCAATGAAATTCACACATCCTGATTGGCGGATAAATTTGTAAAAAAACTTAGTTACGTGGCCACGGTAAGGGGCGTCGCACTGTAAAGGACATGTTATAAAATCGTCCATTTCGTTTATGAGGACATTGACAGGATTTAGGGAAAATACAAATTGAAAAATATCTATTGTAAACAAAGGCTGCAAAATGAGTTGATCTCTATACATTTTCTATCCAGAAATGTTTATTGTTAACCGTGTAATGAGGAAAATACTCACATGATGTTCTCTAAAAGAGAAGCACTTGTTTAAATTAAGCAACTTTGTTTGGGACCATCATCGCTTGCCCAAATTTTTTGTCGTTTCTCCGTAGGCTCGAAATACTCATTAATTTTCTTTGGTTGATCATTGGCCTTAGGCGGATTACAACTATGAACTCGCCGGAAGTATTTTAAATGACCTGCGGCAGTCCTTTTACAGTCGTCCACATTAGGAGATTTCCCACACATTCTACGAATATTCGTCTCCCCCTGGGTTACTGAACAATCCAACAGTAATTCTAGTTTACAGTTCTTTGTGTGAAGAACAACATTTTTAACCGAAATATACTTGATTTCTACAACAACGGTGCGAGTTCTTCTCGACGATCCATCTGCTCCCCAACCTCATCCCCAGGGCCTTCTCCTTTTCAAAAGAAAGACCTTAGACAGCAATGACCAGAACCAGGTTGCTGACCAGCGGTATTCGGTGGCTTGCTGGGGGGCTGCTCAGTCTCGCGGGCTCAGAAAACCTGGTTGTGGTCGTTATTATTTAAGGTTTTCCTTTCCAACCAGGGACTGGTTGTTGATTGAATTGCAGTCTCAAGCCAGGTCAGACACTCACACTTACACCTGAACGAGGCTTAATTCTCGCGGTCTTTCTGTGGTTCGACGCGGCTACACAGCCATGCTCCGTTAACAAAAGCTCTTGGCAGTCGATGCTTTTCGTGTTCAGGTACGGTTTGGAAAATATATTTTTCTTGCATTTTTCGCTGGTTTCTATTCAGGTTTACCATAATATAGCTGTGGTTAGGACACACTGGTGGCTACGCAATTATTCAAGTCAAGCATTGAAGGGATATAAACTTAAAGCTGAGTGTTTAATTTTTATTTGTTTAGGGCTGCTTTTGGCTCTGAATTGCAGTTTTTGGTATGTCTTAAAGGGGTACAGAACATATCTCTCAGTTTGTTGACTACTACCTAAAACCATTAGTTTATACTGTTCCGTCTTACGTTAAAGACACTACCGATTTCCTTAACAAACTTACCAACTTGAACACAATCAACACACTTCCCAACAATTGCAATGCCATACTTGTCACGCTTAACGTCACTTCTCTTTATACCAACATCCCTCACAGTGAAGGTATTGAGGCTTGCCGCTTTTTCCTTCGCAAACACAACGATGAGCACATCCTAACGGAAACTCTTTGTGACCTCATACAGATCATCCTCAACATAAACAATTTCACATTTAACAACAAACACTACGTACAAAAACACGGTACTGCTTGGGCACCAAAATGGCCCCTTCATTTGCCAACCTTTTTCTTCCCAAATTCGAACATGACGCGCTCACTAACGAACTGTATCTACCTCATACATGGCTCAGATTTCTGGACGATATTTTCGTTATTTGGACTGAAGGTTCAGATAAACTGAAAGTATTTGTCAATTATCTCAATAACCTTCATCCCACCATTAAATTCACATGTTGGCATTCCGTCACAAATATTCCATTCCTTGATGTGATGGTCTCACTCAAGGATGGTCTCATAGAAACCGACCTTTACACTAAACCCACTGACAAACATCACTACTTACTTATCTCCCCATGCCACCCCACCCACACTAAACGTTCCATTCCACATAGCCTTGCAAATTAGTAAGGGATTTCTTTTTCCTGGCTAGATGGCTTTTGACACTCTTAAAGTTTATACTTCGCCTTCGACGCATATGCTCCGACAATGACACTTACAAACAACGCTGTAAGGAACTTATGGACTACCTCGTCAATCGAGGTTCCGACCCAGATACGACGTGCTTCTGACATTTATCGGAACGACGCTCTTAAAGACCCTTAAACCCAAACCTAAACAACAGACAGATACTGTTCCGTTCGTCATTACCTATAATCCCGCTTTACCTAACACATCCCGTATAATTCACAAACACTCTAACGTACTTTATTCATCTGGTCGCTGTAAAAATGTTTTTACTAATCTCCCTTGAGTAGCCTACCGGCGTTGTAAAAACATTAGTGACATTCTAGTTAGAGCTAAATTGCCGGAACCTACTAACACCGACCAATCTGGGTCTCCATCCGGCTCGTTTCGGTGCAATACTAGTTGCACCGCCTGTCCTTTTATTGAGGATGGCCGTAATCAATATACTTTTTATAGTCCTTGACAAACCGTTAAAATCAAATCACATATTACTTGTGAGACCCCTAATGTTATTTACATGATTCAGTGCACTAAATGTAATCTTCAGTCTTCAGTACATCGGAGAGACCAAACGTCATCTTAAAGACCGTTTTAATGAACATAGGCGACCTATTATAAACCCCTTTTGTAGTTATACCCCCACTGCGGTTTCACGACACTTCCTGACTAGTGGTCACGCGGAGGATCATCTGATCCTTATACCGCTCGAACAACTGCACACTAGTCGTGACTCCATCAGAAAGGGTCGTGGGGCATTCCTCATACACAGAGGAAAAACACAGGAGTCTGCAGGCCTTAACAAAATTAAATGTAATTTAGTTTAGCTACCTTTTATTTTTCTTTTGTTTCTTTTATCTTGTTATCATGTATTATTTTCTTTCCCCTTTTTATGCATTTTCGTTTTTATTAATTTTACACATCACGTAGCCTTCTTATGTCATTTCCGGTAAATATAAAGATCTTGTAACAAGCATTTATCCATCCAATAAACCTGAAGAAGGCTGGTGTTGGCCAGCCGAAATATTGTAACAACGCCTATCTTCACGTTGTCTTGACCAACCTTTGCAGTATATTTTCTATATATGACTTCATCAGCCATCTTGTTTGCATATTTTACCCATTTTTCACACTAAAATATCTCCGGAACTAATGCAGGTATTCGCAAACGGTAAATGGCGTTTTTGTTCTTTCATGAAATTTTATGTGATACACTCAAAAAATCAAGGGGTAAAAATTTTATCATAGTACCACTTTAAGATTTTTAATTTCGAATCTACTAGGGTTGCAAAATGCCTGGACGGCCTATGACAAAACTGAGAACAGAAACCAAAGAAGAGAGAAAGAGGACGAGGACGACAAAACGGTACACCAGTAAGAGCTTAAAGTTGGTGGAAGAAGTTACTCCACAACTTCTTTTCTTGGACACTAAACAGTTTGGTATTCCTACGGATGATTTATTTGAAGTGGATGCATAATGTTCTTTGTTCAGGAATGAAACTCGAATTTTTATTGTGAACTGGAATTAAATAACAATCATCTGTACTCTTTTTGGTCAGAAATAATCGATCTGTTGCTGGTTTGTTTGGCTTTAAAATGCGAGCGAACAAGATGTCTTTTTACTAACTGTATAGATATTGAAAATACTCTCAATGATAGTCTAGATAAGGCCAACAGTTGGTTTAAATTGAACAGGATGTTACCCAACACAAAGAACAAGCGGTAGGAGAAAAGCTGCTCGGAGTTATCATTGACTCAAACCTTTCATGGAATTTACACATTGACTATTTGATTAAAAAACGGAACCCTAGAATATATCTCCTTAAAAGAGCAAAGGCTTATTTAACCTTTGCTTGCAGGAAAATGTTACATAATGCCCTCATAAAGCCAATACTAGAGTATTGTTGTACGGTCTGGGGTTACTGTACCGTTGATAAGACTACAGAAACGATGTGCTGGGCTAACTTTGGACGCTGATACTCATGAAAACTCAGTTAACCTTTTTTAACAAATTAGATTGGCTGCCTATAGACGATATTATACGTATTAGGAAGCTTTGTATCCTTTATAAAATAGATCAAGGACCCAGCCCAGCTTATTTTAATAATTACATTGAATATATAAGTAATACCCATAACTATAACACGAGATCTGTTTCCAATAACAATATGACAACACCACCCTGGAACTCTGGCCTAAGAAAGCGTTTCATTCAAGCGCTTGCCGTTTGTGGAACACTCTTGATGCCAAACTTGGGTCACTCTCCCATACTAATTTTAAAAATTACTTATTTAAACTAAACCGTAGCAGGAATTCCTTTATTGATCATTTTAAGATTTGTAAAACTTTTTAGTTTTATTAGTAGTTAATTAATCAATATTGCAATATTAACAGTTCATTATGTATATTTAGTTGGTCGATCACAAAGGTAGTTAAGACGAGATTTTTTTCAACTTCGAGCATTGCGCGGCCAAAAAGACCATAATAATCTTTTGCCGCCGGTCAAATTTAGTTGGCATTACGTGTGTTTCGGGCCAGGGACTATTTTGATGGCCGCTATAATCATTTCGACTCACAAAAAGTCCTGTCCCTGTGCTCATTTCTAACCTTTGTCGGAAGGATATGAAGCATTTTGTGATAGGAAAACCCCTAGGATGCATATGGAAGATTTGCTTCAGTAGACTTGCCATGAGATGCGAACAATGCTGGCCGAAGTTATGGCTGATTCTGACGCTTTGAGACGGTTTACTGTCGATACTATCTTGCCAAATCAATTCATTAAAGGTATGTAATTGTTTTACTTCTATACCCTAAGTTATTTCAATGACAAGTGATACTTTAAAACTCTGAAATCTCTTTGAAATGCTGTGTTAAAGCACAATTAGCGTAAGGGTCGAGCGTTAAGCCGGTCGAGCTTAACTTGCGTTCTCCTTTATTCATTGGGCGAAATTTTCCCTTGAGAAAATAAAGCTCAAACGAGATTATTTGTGGACTTTATGGAACTGCCAACATTTCAGAATGAAGGTTTTGACTTCACCTGTTCTGTTGAAACCGTAATTTTGTTAGTTGTTTCAGCGTAAGTGGAATATACATCCTTGAGTTCTTATGCGTTTGGGAATTCAAAATAAAATACACCGTTGTGCGAAACCCATATTACTTACCTGTTTCTTGTCAGGTTACGCTGCAAAAATCTTGTTGTACTAAGGATTGCATGTCTTAATTGAAAGTTTCTAGATGTTCTACACTTGATTTAAGCATTATTTGCTTTAAATGTATTTGAACCGGTTGTCTGATCTCGCCTCAAACTTGCAGGGTAGTGCGTTTCTCAACTTTAAACATCGCCCTCTCAGCAAGAGATCTGCTTCCATTTGGTAAGTACTAGATTACTGATCATACTGTTATTTCGAACATCGCTTCTGGTGTTTTCACTTTGCGTGGTAAAATGCTTTTGAAATCATGAACTTTTCCAATCATCCGCGATTCCTTTGTGGCAGAGATAATTGGTTAACGAATTCTTTATGGCAGCACTGTTTAACCGCTTTGTTGTAAGTTCATTGTATCGTGTACCAGACATATGCCACAACAATACAGAACGTTAAAGTGCAAGCTTTTCAGTGCTACCTAAATAAATGTAGTTTTGTTTTGAACCAGTTGCGTAATTTTAGTTTAAAAAGACACCACCTCGATTTGTTTACATAACTGACATTCGAAACCACTTGCGTTCGAGCTTCCTTCACGACGGAGCGTTCTTCAGCCTGAAGGTTGTACTTTTCCTATTTGGACAACAACATTCTTTGCCTTGTACATTATTTTTGGAAAGTTCACATCATTTCCAGGAATTTTTATTGCTCAAAAAAGTGAAGGTGATGCCAAAAAACTTAAGCTAAACTGTTGGGGTGTGGAAGAGCAAAGCTATTGAAATGTCCTGTTAGATGGTGTTGGAACATGTACCACTGTAGCAAAAATATGTTCGTTCTGAATTTTCTTGTACCGGAAACAGTCATATATTATTTGTTAACGTTGTTTGTTTACCCTTCAACTTCTTTTCTTTTCTCATTAATCCTGGAGTTATGTCTGGTTTACGTTGGCTCCTCAGCATTTCACCTAAACGAGTTAGCAGCGTATCTACCAGGATGAAATACTCCGCGCCAAGTTTTGTGCAAATATGAGAGTCCTGCCTTCTCTGCCATTATTTTGAAATTTCCTGTAGACAAACCCTTAAAGTACTAAAGCTTATAGGTCTAATCTCCAGTTGTTCACATTCCTGTTTACAATGTATATCTATCATAAAAGGCAGACTTGTTTTGCTTAATTGAACCATAAAACAGGTTGATTTCCTCCTCCTAATAATTCACTTATCCATGATTTTTGTTTTCCATCACAGGGGCCACTTTTATAAGATGAATACTCTTCACTGTCTAGATGATGGATAAATTCTAAGACAAAAGCAATGGTTTCCGGTGGAAGTTTATGAATATATTGGCGTCGTATTTTCAGAAGTGCTGCTCCTGGACCATACATCTTACTATAAAGTCTAGCTTTTGTTAATTCGTAGTCTGTGCATGATACTTCTCTTCTCCTTGACTGTTAGTAAAACTGAACATTTGCTTAATTTCCTTATTTGTGTATTGCTGTGCCACACAGCTCAACATTTCAACCCGTTTGGGACTTCCAGGCCTCTCTCTGGAGTAGCTGAGAGCTAAGCCCTCCATGATGTTAGCATTTGCATTCACTTTTTCCTGAATGGAATTTGAAAGAAGTGAAGACAATGGCTTGCTCCTTTTACTTTTTACTTCTAGTAAGAAACACCTCCAAGAGAGTGAGGTTCGCATGTTTAAAATCATGTTTCCAAAACATTGCTAAGCCAGAGAAATATTGTGGTCTAATTTTTGTATTATCAAACGTAAAGGAAAAATGTCCTGACATTGAATTAGTCAGTAATGATTACTGATTCTGATCTGATTATTAGAATGCAAAAAGAGTACTCTTGATAGCCTGGATTAGTTTTCTATTTTAGGGATGAATGCATACAGTACAAACTCACATATAAGAACCTAGTACAGGCTGAAATTTGGCAATTTAAAAATACCCAAAAATGTAAGAACCTGTTCAGCCTGGCGAAGAAAAAGAGGTTCTTTTACAAAGAAATCTCCCTCGAGAAAACTCCTGTTATTGTGTATGTGTTTTCTTTGATTGGCATTTTACTGGATTTTCTCTAGAAATATGTTTTCCATAAAGCTACAGTCTAAATATCTTATGAAATAAAATATAGAAATTTATTGTTGTTCCTCTGAGAAATAAGAACCTATTAAGAAACTACATGTAATCAGCCTGAATTATGAAAAATTAGCCTAAAATATTAGAACCTGCTCAGCCTGACCTCAAATTCTAGGTTCTTTTTTGTGGGTCTTTACTGTATTTTGTAGGGTTCGTAACTTTTACCCTGTTATACAAGCATGACAGTATGCCATGTTTTCAGTTTCTCAGGCTTGGGAGGTCCTTGAATTGTGTTCATCTTTTCATTATCAATCCAAATAAACTGAAAAACCAACAGTGAGGTAGAATATGTATGGTAGAATTTTACCATGTGAGTTAAAAAAAGGAAAGTTTTGTTTGAAAATATGAATGTTAACTGTACCCCATCAAATTGGCCTTCAAAAATTTCCTGGCAGATCTCTTCATTTGAGGCACCCATGTTTTCAACTTCTGTTTTAAGTTCAGCCACTTTTTGCCTTGCACAGTTTCTAAGTTTGTTACGAATCCTCCTCCTCCTCCTCCTCTGAGTTCGCTTTGACTCCAGTTCATATGACACTGGGGGACAACCAACTTGATTTTGAATAGAATTGTTTGCAGACAGGGGCTGTGGAACACTTTTGTTTACACTGGGTGACAACCTGTGCAACCTTACATGACATGCACCACAGCACTTAAACTGCTTATGAGGGCCACACAGCCAAACATTTTTTTCGAAAAAAGTTTTCTTAGCTCCAGGGAACAAATCATTTGGTAGTGACTTTAAATGTTTTAGCTTTTACAGGGGAGTTGTGCATTTGGACGCTGAACATCTGAGGTGGATAGTGGTATTCCTACAGGCTTGACATTTTTCCTTTAACATCATTTATGGGACGAGATTCTTCCTTCCTTGTAGGGTTTTTACATATACTACAAGTAAGTACTGATGAAGACATTGTTTACAATCTCTGAGGCTCAGCTGGGACTAGTTTCTTTTTTTTTTTTTTTTCAATTCTTCACAAAGATCAAACCTTCAATAACTCTTTTTTTTGTTGTTTTAACTTTGATATAAGCTAGACTTAACTCTAGTGAATTGGAAAATGAAGCATTTGTGGCAAATTTTATGATAAATTCAACTCAACAATCGAAGCTAAGCTGAACACAATCTTAATGTGTAATTTTAAAGGGGGAACTGAAAAGGAAACACTTAAACACTGGTGGTCTCACGAACCTTTTTACGGAAGAAGTGTGCGGGAGATAAGCTGAAAATCAACTCTAAAGGGAACCTACCCACGAATACTCAATACCTTTCAAAAAAAAGGGACAAAATTACCTTTTGCAAGGTCTAACGATAGAGTACACCGAGCTGTAACGACAACAGCAGTACGATAACGATCTGTAGGAAACCTCACTGAAGCGAAACGCAAGTGACAGAAGCTGCTTCCACATCAACTTGACTATATCGAATAGTATCAGATCACCGATCACAGATAAGGCAATGATAAAAGAACTGTTCACACTATTTTAATAGAAGTATAATAAGGATTCATCGTAGGTTTACAATCTCAAGATAGTCCAAAAGCAAGTCTTGACACACTAATTCTAGACTGGATCTCTTAGCAGAGTCGGAGAACTCGAAATCTTACGGCAGTATTAAAGATCTTTTCGAACAACTTGCGCACAGGTTGTAACCTTGCAAGAAGGTTAAAGTAAATACTATGAATTCACCGCTTCAAAACGTTTTTCAAAGCTTAACAGATCTTTCCGAAGTGACTGAATGAACTACCTGTGTAAAATGGTTGGCTAATCGCTTGCACTCAACGCAACTTCTATGTGCTCTTCATGTGTGCTCTTCCACCGCGACACAATATGGCCGACGGTACAAGTCCTGATTTGAAGTAAGATGCGCGCAAGCTCTTATGGGATTTTTGGCCGCTGACGCGCTTTATTGCTCGATGTTCAAAAAAAAGCTCGTCTTAATTAATTAATCGATATGTCTTATTACTTTAATTGTAAGAGGCCATTATGAAAACTACTGGGTGACCAGCAATCAATGTGCTTCACCCTCGTTAAATAAAGTTCTATTATTATTATTATTATTATTATTATTATTATTATTATTATTATTATTTTTATTTTTATTTTTATTTTTATTTTATTATTATTTTTTTCTTATTACTCTTTTCTTGTGTGGGTCCAGTCCATCAGTAGGGCTAACGCTCACATGGTTCATATGGGATAGAAAGATAGCACTTCATGTTACACTACACTCTCTTCAGTTAGCTCCGCTTTTAGGCTGAGCTAAATCTATATATTGAGCTAAGCCTAAAACCGGAGTTCTAGAGTTATGTCTTTACTGGAATATAAAGAGATAAACTAATGTCAATGCCTTGACTCGAGGAAGGACCCCCATAAGGTCTTCTTTATTGTTATTTTTTTCACTTTCTTGCTGCATTCAATCAAGTGCAAACGTATCTTTTGGACTACATTGTCGCGGACGTTAGCGTTACATTGCGTGATTTTGAAACCCGAACTGCCGAACCCTAAGACTTGAAATGTAAGCTACTGGAAATATAATCTCGGTCAACTTTAGACCTTTTTTTGTGCTGTAGGAGAGGAGAGTTTTTCAGAGACAACGTGTCAAGCTAGAATCGTAGGAAAATAAATAATTTTAAAATTACATCAAGCGCGTGATTATTTGTCGCGAGACCCGTTCACGACAAAAGTGGCGACCCCGCCAGGACACTGGAAAGCATGGAAGACCTTTACAAAACAATAGAGGCAAAACTACAACTTCTCACCTTTACGAATGGACAGACAAGCAACGCGGTGAAAAAGGAAAACTTCGCATCAGTAGAGAGATTGAAAACAACTATAGCCAAGAAAGTGGACGAAGTTCATGACCTCAAGGTAAGAGTACAAGAATTGAGGTTCGAAGAGGGGGATGACGGAGAAGAAATCTTAAAATGGAGCACAGACCTTGAAAAAAAATTAAGCCTGTTTGAAAAGGCCATTGACAACCTCGGGTCAAAAATTAAGACGTTCAGGAGCGCGGCGCTCGAAAACGAAAAGAAAAGGGAGGAAGATGAAGCAGCTGTAATTAGAGACAAGAAATTTCAAGAAGAGACGCGTTTTGAAAAGGAAAAATTAGAGCAGAAACTTAAATACGAGGCGAAAATCGAAGAAAACCGAAAAGGCCAGATTAAAGAACAATCAATCAACGCGAAGCTGCCCAAATTACAAATTACAAGGTTCAATGGCACGCATACAGATTGGCTGAGGTTTTGGAACCAGTTCAAAGCGGAAATTGACTCGGCCAATGTGCCCCAAATCACCAAATTTTCTTATCTGAAGGAGCTGCTGGAGCCACGGGTTAGAACAACAGTTGACGGCCTACCCTTTACTATAGAAGGCTACGAGAGGGCGAAAAGCATATTAGAAACTAATTATGGAAAGGTTAGCGAAATAGTTAACGCGTGTGTAAACAACATAATGTCTTTGCCCGCTATCCATGGAACGAACCCCAACAAAATCATGGAATTTTACCGGAAGTTGTCCCCAAATCTTCAAGCATTGGAGACTATGGGTAAATTAAAGGGAATCAATGGTTACGTTGGAATGACGCTCGACAAGTTGGAGGGTATAAAAGGTGATCTGGTGCGCACTGATGACAACTGGCAGGAATGGGATTTTTCGAAACTACTTGAAGCCTTGCGCAAGTGGACAGAAAGAAACCCTCCGAAATTGGAAGATAAATATCAGCAAGAAAAACCAACCCTGCCTAAGCCACCTCGATCAAGGACGTACCAGGCCAACCAACAAGACCCCAGAAGAAAGCCATGCGTTTACTGCGATAATTCATCTCACCAGTCCATCAACTGCGATAAAGTCACCACGATACAAGAAGAAGAGACTGTTGAACGTAAAACAACTTTGTTTCAATTGTACTGGTGCAAATCATAATGCCTCAGAATGTCGCAGCACTTCCACCTGCAGAATTTGCAAACGGCGTCATCATTCATCTATCTGTGAGCAAACATTTCAACATCAAGAACATATGTTAGTGGCAACCGGAAGAGGCGCGGTTACCTATCCAGTCGTTGTAGTTAACGTGGGAGGGATACATTGTCGTGCCCTACTTGATACCGGTGCTGGGAGCTCATATGCTTCTGCCGCATTACTCGACCGACTAAGGAAACAACCAGTGCGAAGAGAGCTGAAACGAATTGAAATGATGATGCAGGCAATAACAAGAGAGATTGAAATCCATGAAGTCGTCGTTAAGAGCTTATCAGGTGCATTTCAGCTTTCGACCGAGGTAACCAAAGTAAATCGTGGTGTCCTGCTCAGCTTAGGCAACCCGGGATACAAGCACATGATTGGACGATACCATCATCTGAAAGGGGTAGAAATGGACGACATCGATACGAAAAGGGATTTACCAGTTCACCTTATCCTTGGTGCCAGTGAGTACGCTCAAGTCAAAACAGAGACCACACCCAGAATCGGCAAACCCGGAGAACCCATCGCAGAATGGACGCGCCTGGGGTGGACTATCTTGTCACCCGGAAGTGAACCAAATCTCACCAGCATGTTCCTAACACAAACTTCCGCTGTTGACTAAGAGAACCTCTGCAGACTTGACGTGCTCGGATTACAAGACCATTCGGTTGGCGATCAAGACCTTGTTTACGAAGAGTTCAAGGGGCAACTCCTAAGGGACCCAGAAGGATGGTACGAGACTGGCTTACTCTGGAAGGGCAACCATCCACCTCTTCCCAACAATGAGCCAGGAAGTCTGAAACGCCTGGAGAACCTCGTAAAGAAGCTGGAGAAGCAACCAGGGATGTTGGAAAAGTACGATGAAATCATCCGAGATCAACTAGCCCAAGGAATAGTCGAGCGTGCCAAAGGCGAACCAAAAGGCAAAGAATTCTATATCCCACACAAACCAGTGGTGCGAGAGACGGCGGAGAGCACAAAAATCCGCATTGTTTATGATGCTTCTGTGCGAGCCTACCACCAGGCCCCATCCCTCAACGATTGCCTTGAGACTGGGCCACCATTGCAGAACAAGCTCTGGAGTGTGCTGACAAGGAACCGCTTCCACCCAGTGGCATTAGCTGGAGACCTAAGGCAAGCCTTCTTGCAAGTGCGAATAAGAGAGGAAGACCGAGACGCAATGCGGTTTCATTGGTTGAGAGATTTGGAGAGCAAGGAAGTCGAAACCCTGCGTTTCACACGGGCGCTGTACGGGATGTCAACGTCGCCATTTCTGTTGGGCGGAGTAATCGAACAGCAAGCATCTTAACAACCTCCAACACAAGTATCCAGACACAGTAGAGGAAATAAGAAGAAGCCTTTACGTCGATGACCTAATCAGTGGCGATAAAACGATCGCTCGTGCACAGCATTTAAAGGAAATGTCCCAGACCATCTTCAGAGAGGCAAAATTCGAGCTACATAAATGGCACTCTAATGTCCCTATCCTGGAGCGGCCAGAATATCGAGAGGAAGGACCAGAAGAACAGCAGAGTTCTCAAGGATGCGAAGCCCAAACCTACGCCAAAGACCAGTTGGGTTTAAAAGGATGAGAAACGAAATTGCTCGGTGTGCGCTGGAACAAGGCCACGGACAAAATCCAAATCAGCTTTCCGGAAGCGATCGAGAATGTCACCAAGAGAGAAGTCCTGGGGAAGTTAGCAAAGATATATGATCCCTTATGGTTAGCATCGCCCATCACTCTGGAGGGAAAGATGCTCTACCGACAAGCGTGTGAGCTGCGAATTCCATGGGACCAAGAACTACCAAGCTGGAAGACGTGGGAGGGAAATCTTCCCGAAATAATTGAAGCACCAAGAAGCATCGTTCAGTACCAGGAAGAAATAACCAGCATTAATCTCCACGCTTTCGGCGACGCAAGCATCCAAGGCTTATCAGCAGCAGCATACGCTGTGTCTCAT
The DNA here is from genome assembly GCF_036669935.1 of Montipora foliosa. Lineage (NCBI taxonomy): Eukaryota > Metazoa > Cnidaria > Anthozoa > Scleractinia > Acroporidae > Montipora > Montipora foliosa. The sequence continues at coordinate 1,281,840 of NC_090876.1, forward strand.
CAACCCTCAGGTATATCACAGGGACTCGTAGCCGCCAAGTCCAGGCTTGCAAAGAAGGGATTAACCATACCGAGGCTTGAACTGGTAGCCGGCCATATGGCTACTAATCTGGTGCACAACGTGAAACAAGCCCTACAAGGATTTCCCGTAACAAGTGTCCATTGCTGGCTAGATAGCAGTGTTGCTCTCCACTGGATCAAGGGTGGTGGGGAGTACAAGCAATTCGTGAGTAATCGCGTCCGAAAAATCCAAGACAAGGAGTACATTCATTGGCGCCACGTGGGTTCAAAGGAAAACCCTGCTGATCTGGGCAGTCGAGGAGGAAAAGCAGGAGAATGTGCGGGTCTGTGGTTTCAAGGACCGTCCTGGTTACCATACCCAGAGAATTGGCCGTCAGACATCGTTACTAACCCAAGCAAGGAAACTCAAGCTGAGGCAAAAGTGATCAAGGAAGTTCTCGCCGTGGCAATAGCAGACGACAGACGTGGGATCTTTGGAGGGCGGTTCGAATTTGTTCATGGATAACACGGTTTATCCAAAACTGCAAGTTGAAACATCAACAGAAGATCAGCGGTCCTCTCAACACTGCGGAGACAAACCGTCGGATAGAGTTCTGGGTGCGAGATAGTCAAGTCAGATGCCTGAATACAGCCAGTTTCAAAGAAGATCAGCTACGATTAGACCTTCAGAAGAACGAAGACGGTTTATATGAATGCAGGGGCCGCATTCAAGGAGATTATCCAATCTACTTACCCGAAAGTGCACTGTTCACCAAGAAGCTGGTCATGCACGTGTACACCCAAACCTTACAAGGGGGAGTCGGCGTGACGATGGCGAAGGTTCGAGAGAAGTACTGGGTGCCACGGTTACGACGTTTGACAAAGCAAGTGATTAGGGGCTGTCATGGCTGCAAAAGATTTCAAGTGGCGGTACTCCCAAATCCACCAACAGGCAACTTGCCGAAGAAAAGAACGGCTGGATCAGTACCATTCAAGTTCATTGGAATGGATTTTGCTGGACCAGTTAAGTACCTCAGCAAGTCCAAAAAGGAAATGAAGGCTTACATTGTTCTTTACGCCTGTAGTCTCACCCGGGTGGTCTACCTGGACCTGTTACCGAGCCAGAGCACTGACGAGTTCCTAAGCAGCTTAAAACGATTTATATCAAGACGAGGGCGCCCCGAAAAGATCTTTTCAGACAATGGGAAAACCTTTGTGGCAGCAGCGAAAAGGCTGAGGAACGTTATGAAGGATGAAAGGTTGAACGACTTCCTCGCCAGACAAGAAATAACTTGGCAATTCAACCTCAACCGAGCCCCATGGTGGGAGGGGGGGGGGGGGGGGGGACAATTTGAAAGATTGATCGGCGTAGTGAAGCAGAGTCTGTACAAGTCCATTGGTAATGGGAACCTCAGATGGCACGAACTTGAAGAGGTCATCTTAGATGTGGAGAGAATTATTAACCACAGACCCCTCGATTATGTAGAGGACGACGTCCAAATGCCGGTACTGACCCCCAGCGTTATGCTCTTCGGCCAACCAAATCAACTCCCAGAGGAAGACCCGAGTAACATAGAGGATGACAGCCTCAGAAAACGAGCCAAGTACCTGCGAAGGTGCAAGGAGGTGCTGTGGTTGAGATGGAAAAACGAGTACCTCAAGTCTCTCAGAGAGCGCCACAACCTTAACCAGAAAACCAAAGAAACAACCCTGACTCCGGGAGACGTTGTACTTATCAAGGGGGAAGAAAGAAATCGAGGATTGTGGAGGATCGGTGTAGTGGACAAGTTAAGCCCTGGTAGAGACGGGATAGTGAGAGCAGTGCGACTGAGGGCTGGAAAATCTTTCCTGGAACGACCAGTTCAACATCTCTATCCACTTGAGCTGTCCTGTGACAGAAACACCCAAGAGGAGACTGCTAGATTGAATGCTCGAGCTTCAGAGTTCCAACCTAGACGTGCTGCAGTCAGTGCCCGTCATCGCATAGCTGCGATAGCAGAAGATGAACTAAATGAGGACTGAACTTTTCAATGTGATTTAGAGTTGTTAATGACATCATAAGAGTCAAATAGGGGGAGAGTGTCACGGACGTTAGCGTTACATTGCGTGATTTTGAAACCCGAACTGCCGAATCCTAAGACTTGAAATGTAAGCTATTGGAAATATAATCTCGGTCAACTTT
>NC_090876.1:1286520-1289020 GCF_036669935.1 Montipora foliosa
TTCTATCGTATTATTTGAAATAGGTTGGAGGTAAATTCATTTTAAGCTGCAATTTTGATGTGAAGAAATTGCGAGTGAAGCTTCCGAGGTTCTACCAAGAATGTCTTAGCTGCTTTGCGCAATGTTCAGTTGCGAGTAGGATGGATAGTTACGATATTTCGCAAGAAACACTGTCCGAAGTTATTATTTGGAATCATAAGCATATTTGTGTTGATGGTAAGTCTGTTTATAATCGTAGACTTGTTGATAAAGGGATAATTTCATTAGGTGATTTAGCGCTCGGAAAAAATAGATTGGCACCCTGGTGTGATTTTTGGAAATTAGATATATCACCTCTCGACGCCTTCCAATTAATTGCATTGTGCGATGCTTTGCCAACAAAGTATCGTCAGTCTTTACAGATATATCAGTATGTCAATCTAAAGCCTTTTGATTCAGAGAACCAGACTCAACTGTGTTTGAATGGTCAAAATGTAGCGCTTAGCAAAGTGGTTTCTAAGGCCGTGTACAAAGAACTTCGCTCTAGCGTTATTAAACAACCGACAGCTCAATCGAAATACGAAGCAGAATATGCTAATGTCGTTTTAGATTGGAAGAAGATCTATAGCCTTCCTTTCACTGTTGCAATGGATTCAAAGACTCCACAATTTCAGTACAAAATATTAAATAGATATTTAGTAACGAATGTCTATCTGAAAAAGGTTGGTATGAAACTATCATCTGACTGTTCTTTTTGTGAAGATGCGGACGAATCTCTAGAGCACTTGTTTACTTCCTGCCCCTATGTTCTCTCGTTCTGGAAGGATCTCTCGGACTGGCTTAATGATCTTGGTGTTAAAGTAGATTTACTTACTAAGGCGGATATAATTTTTGGTAGTTGGGAGCGCAAAGATGATTTCTTGTTTTTTAATCACGTCCTGTTTATTGCTAAGCAGTACGTATACTATTGTAGAATCAACGCTCTCGTACCATCTCTCCGAGTATGTACTTCCAGAATTAAAGCTGTTTATGAGTTGGAGACTGCTATTTCGAAAAGTGGAAAGAATTTGGCTTTTCATCTTCAAAAGTGGGGCAAGTATTGTAGACAAGGGTAATAACGTATTGCAGAAGTGTTCACAACCCTCGCGGCCTCGTCGAAACGTGTTAACTTAAGGACATTCGCGCCAAAATCTTGCTACAGTGAGATTTTCTTCACTTCTCGCCTACAGTTAGGTCATAAAGTACTTACTCCAAAAAGGAAAAAAAAAATGGGGGTCACCGACTTTGTTTCGAAGAAAATGGCAGTGGAAAAATGTGTTGGAGTGAAAGTTTCCGTGCATAGGTTTTTAGGAGTGAGATTTTTAGATAATTGTATGGCGCTAGGGATGTGGTTAACAGTAGAGTTCATCCACGACGAGCGTTTTTGTGAGCTCTATCCGTTGCAACCACTACCGGAATTCGATGGCACGAGGAAAGAAAATGTTAAAAAAAGATAACTTCTTACGGTGAGGTTTTTCTCATTTCATCATATTTTGTAGATAGTAAGTAAAGTAAGTGATTCGTGATGAAAAACATAGGGGTCACCGATGATCTGAACGAGTAAAATCGATGTGATTTTGCAAAGCTCTTGTAAAAGTTCGTTTGTTACGCTTTTGCGTGACCTGTCGGGCAAGGACTGGAACCCAAGAGAGGATCGATCGTTGAAGAGATGAAAGGTTTTTACCGAAAAAAAAACCTTCCTCGAGCATAGCAATGAAGTTTTAAGCAGAGATCATCTTCATTTGGTTGGTGTTTTGTATAATATCTCTCCATTGCCGTCATGCTCATCCTCTGGAGTGTGTTTTTTGTGATATTCAGTCGCTGGTTGTTTCCACGCAGGTCCGCACTATTCAAGCGGACGAGGACGAGAATACTGCTAAATGTTCACGAAAGTAAAGGAAAAGAACTTTAAAAACATGCATTCACTTTGAACTTATGTTCGTAGGGTAATAAAAACATTAAAAAGAAACAGCCCCATTAAATTTACGCAACGGTTCGTCCTCGAGTTTTCCAGACTTTCAGCCACTAGTCTACTCGATCAGCTACCTTTTTCAGAGCTTTTCCATCCTCCCACTCACTTCTCTTTGAAGTTTCATGATGATTCGGAAATAAATGTGCCATTCTTTTGCCGGCCTGGAATTTTTTCCTCGGCGTTTTTGTCGCCATGTTATTTTAACTGATGCTTGAAAAATTTGTATGAAAGTCAAGTAGACTAGTGCACGACTGATAAAACCTCGCGAATATCAGTCGTGCTGTAGTCTACTTGACTTTCATAAATACTTTAAATCAATTTTGACTGATTACGATCTTCTCTGATCCAACGCTGTGCAAGACTTATCGCCCACGGTTTTTGCAAAGGTTTTAAAACCTCAACTTCACTAATGCTCGAAGTAATGCGTGACATTTACAGTCGCGTTACCTGCGCAGTAACGTTGCGCACAAACAATTAGCGCGAACGTCCTTAATATTCTCAGTTTGTTGT
>NC_090876.1:1304020-1306520 GCF_036669935.1 Montipora foliosa
ACTTCTCGATTCAGGTCGTACTAACTTACTAGTTCAGTAATTACAAAAAGCCAGCCGGAAATCTACGAGACTCCGTTAGGCGTAAGGTAGTCTGTTATTACTACACTAAAAACGCCTTCTTTATTAAATATCCCGTTAGCAACTATAGTTATCAAATTTAAAACTACACTGACCTGAAATTGTCCTACGAGGAAACTGACTTGCTGTTTCAGTTAACACAAGCAATATCTTGCAAACTGTCAACCCCTAAAGACTTAAAAAATTGAGAATTGATAGAGATGGGATAATAGATGACGTCATAACGCATGTGACCTCATTTCTGATGACGTCATACTACCTATTTTAAGCCAGAAAACAAAGTACACTGTCACACAAGACCTCACACAACCAAGGTAAGAATAAAAAAAAGACACGCGAAAAAGATGTCATTCATTGATTTGATTGTTTTTTTTTCAGACCAAATTATCACATTATTGCTTAAATTACAATCCGTCAATAGCAACTCTTGCAAGAACGGTTTACCGGACTTTTTGAGGAAATAGGTAATATGTCTCAAGTTATTTTTAGATAGACTCCCATGCTGTACAGATCTCAACGAGCTTAGGCAACAGCCACAGAGATGGCCAGAATGTGTCCCGCGTAGATAGTCCAAGCTCACAGAACACATTTCCACCATATGATTGGCTGTTGCCTTATCTCCTTGGGATATGTATAGCGTGGTAGTCGATCTAAAAATAACTTGAGACATATTACTAATGAAAAAAAAATGTATGGGGGAGGCCCTCTCTTCCCCCTTTATTTTCTCTTGGGTATTATCGATTTTAAGAACAGTGCCTGCTATAGTTATTGCGCATACGTTCTCTGCATCCCGAAATACTCGGGTTTCCTATCGGTGCTGCTTACTAATACAGTGATATTTTTTGCGTGGTTTAAAACTATCCGGAGAAAGTACATCTTAGTAAGTACTCTTGGTATCCAAAAAGAGATTTGGGGGTAACCATGCATTTTTGAGAGATAATTAAGCTTCAATTTGAGAAAGAAGGTTTGTACAAATACTATTCATCATTTATCTTTGAAAAATGCGTGGTTACCCCCAATTTTCTTTTTGGATCAGTTTTAGTAACACTTGTTAAGCACTACAATTCCTGCATAGTCATAAACCGTGACAAAAATACCTTTAAATTAATAGGCATCGTCCTCAAAATCACTCAAACAACACAAAGTGACAAACGTCGGCGTCGTAATCTTGAGATCGGGAGACATGGTCCAAAATCTGGAGACTTTCGGATTATCCGGGAGAGTTGACTGCCATGATTTTTAAACGACAGGCTTAGCTTGCCCAAGTGACCAAAATCAAGCGGACAAATATGAACATGTTACAGTTAAATTTAAATCCAAGTTAATTTTAATTTCAACCAAGGTCATTTTATTTTAAACTAGGTTGAAATTGATAGTAGAAAATATCTGACAAAAACCCACCAATTATTAGCAAGTACGTGTAATATATTTTAAGTAAACTGATGCCAGGGGTGGGTGGATGAACTTAGTGTAGCTTAAATTCTTCATGAGTATTTCTAGGCACTGATTATAAATGGTTAACACTAAGGTTGGGGTTACGCATACTGTGCATGACAACCGATTCTCCTGTTCTTTCTCGGAGTTTTTTTGGAAGGACACTGTTGACAAATCTCCTTAGGAGGGCAGGGGCAACATCATTAAATTATCTTCTAAGGAATAAAAGAACTGAAACTTAGATGTTGTTGATTTTTAATTTGCTTAGTTATTTGCTCTATCTTTTGCTTACTTTGAATTCGTTAGGGTTAGGGTTAGGGTAATTTTATTAGTTTCAGCGCCATATAATCCTGAAGTTCGAACGTTTTCTTTTTCTTCTTCCCTTTCTGGTGTATGATAACTGCAAAAGACCGACTGCTGGCTGCCTGCAAATATCGCTGACAAGCAGCACTTAAGGCTAAGCATCCATTTCAAATAGTGCTCATAAACAGTATTTAAGTCTCAGGACCCATTTTTGAGCGGTTAGCTTTCAGTAACTGTGATTTAGGGTTGGTCTGCAGTCCGCGGTCTGCCGTTTGCAAATGGTTAGACACCGCTCTACTTCAATGTCTGGCTCATCCACATTTTCAAATTATTGACCATTCTCCTGCTCTGTATTTGATGTAGCTGTGACTTGTCCACTCATTTGTGACTTTATGATTTTTTTTTTTCAGAGAGATTCCGAAAACCACTTCATACGGCATTTTGACAATTGTTCTGTGAATGTTATGTTTTCTTTTTTTTTTGCAAGCGGTTTCTCCAAGATGATGACACCAGTGGTTCGGAGACGAGTTCTTTTCTTTTATTAAACTGAAAAAGGTTATCTTTTGTTGTTCTATTTGCCCGTGCCACCAATCCATCTGATTGAGTCACAGCCAGGCAGTGAACTGTATAAAAATGCTTCACGTCACACTATCAATTTGATTCAAGTGAGCATAAAGTATATTCC
>NC_090876.1:1311520-1336520 GCF_036669935.1 Montipora foliosa
ATTTTACTTTGTTAGTTCCATTTGTTAGGATACCTGGGACGCAGAAGTATAATGCTCTTTTAAAGAAGCTTGTGCTCAAAAGGGTGGCAGATGTTACTTTCTTTGTGAAGCGGTGAGCAAACTTCGGCTCGGCAATTTCCTATGTTGTTCGATACTATTCAAGTTAAAATGGAAATAGTTTAAACAAATATAGTCGGCAGCTTCTACAAGTACCGGAGCAGGAATTACGTAAAACAAAAAAAACAAAAGACAGAAAACAAAACAACTCCAAATAAAGACTAATCCCAAGTGACCAAAAGCTCAATGCTTTCAGGTACCTGCAGAAACCCATATAGTCATAACATACTTCGATAAAATTAGGACATGATACATACATACATGCATACATACATACATACATACATACATACATACATACATACATACATACATACATACATACATACATACATACATACATACATACATACATACATACATACATACATACAATTGACCGCTCCCCACAGGCCTTTTCAGGGCCAATGAAACACAACTAAAGGGACTGACAACAACTGTTAAGAATCCCAACTGGCCGGAGGCAAACCAGTTGGCTATAAGTGCAGCTGGGAAGTTGAACCAGGGACTACCAGGATCAAATTCAACTAACCCGGGATCTCTCGGATCTTAGGGCCAGCGCCCTGACCACTGGGCCACTCTGCCTCTCGTAAATGAAAACTAGAAAACTCACTCAAATCAGGACCTAAAAGATTTATCGATGGATAGCTTTTGACGAAGAAGATTCTGAAAGGCTTTCTGAGACTTTCGAATTTTTGTAATTTCGTGATACACGAGATCATACCGGGGGCGCGCTGCGACTAGGGTGAAAATGGGCCTTTAAAAGGCGAATTCATAAAGAGTACCCACGTAGTAAGAGATTAATACCAAGACAAAGTAGTTTAAACTTCGCTTTGTACTCCCAATTTTGAAAAGAAGGTTTTATTCGTTACCATCCAATTATAGGTCACGTAACCTGAATTTGAGCATTGTGAACGTTTGAACCAACTAAACTTCCCTAAGATAGGATGTATGCCACGTTTCAGCAACATTAAACCATGGCTTCTTCTCTTAACGTAACTATGTCCTATAAGCGAGTGAACCGTGCCTTAACAAGCCTGAGAATTAAACTAGCTAAGATTGCGAATTGAGGACTGCTAGGGACACCTAACTAGCCTATTTTGTCTTTTTTTTCAAAATTCATCAAAGTATATAATGACCATAAAATAAACCAAAAATTAGTCTTTTTTGGAGCAATGTCTCCACCTGCTGAGAAATTTTTATCTGTTCCGCACTTTCAGAAGAAGCAGACCAGAAACTCCGTTTCGCAGCTGGGCAAGGCGGAAGCCACCGAGAAAGCATAAGAAAGAAAATGGGCATTAGCCTTCAATGGAGGAGGGGGGGAATAAAAGGTACATTGACTCCAGATATCCGCCACAACAAATGTAGCTCTCAGCGCGATTCCCAATACTTCTCTTTCCAGCAAGCAGATACTCACCTGCTGAACACCTCCTTCATTCGGTAGGCTGAGAAATCGTAATTTTGTGCAAAGTATTGGAGCACTGATTAATTAGTCTCCCAAATGTTTCCTTTACTACCGCAAGAAATCACGTGGAGTTTGCTCCAATAACGTTTCAATCGTTTCAAATAATAATTTAGGCTGAATGTATTACCTTAGCTTATAGAACAAGGTGATTGTCATGAACCAACTTACCTATTTTCGTACAACGGCGTTTTCACAAGTAAGGTTATTTTTAGATACGCCTTTCCCTAGAATTAGTTTTCAAAAGCCAATCAGAAGCGGTGCATAAGTAATAATAAACTGTTATTAATTAAAGGCGTATCTAAAAATAACCTTACTTGTAAAAACGCCGTTTCACAGACGCTGTATGGAAGTTGCACGCTCCGGGTGATGGGCTCCTGCATGAACCCATTGGAAACATTTGCGGGAGATGGTTTGGATACCACTGACCCCCCTCTGAAACTTCTGGAGGAGACAAAAGCTCCAGAAACATCATCATGCACAAAGCTACGTAAATCAGAGCTTTCCATCACGCATGAGAAGTTAGAAGATAAATTCCCAATAGAGAAACGATCATCGACATTGGGTATACGGGATATGCGCCGAGTATTGAGAAAGTGATTGAAGAGTCGGGAGAGGTCATAGCAATGGACGGTGGAATTATTTAGTGGAAGTGGTGATTTTTGAGCCAGTCTTACTGAGTTTGGTACTGATGGCAATGGTTTAGGCGATGAACAGGTGACAATACTATCGCAGCTTTAGCAATCAAAAATAAGAAAGCAGTGGCATCACTTTAATCTAGTGACCGAAGGACTGTAATCAAGGAAATAAGGAACGTAATTACAGTTGCAAAAAAATGTCATAACAACTGAGGAGGGGGGAGTCTGGTAACAGAACGGATTCCCCATACGTGGGCCTCTTCCAATAATAAGTTTAGCTATACAGCTATTTTAGAGAGCACCTGATTGATCAGTTGTAATGACTAATTATACATGCTCGGCAGTGGGAACGAGAACTTAAAATAGCTTTGCGAAACTAAAATTATATTTTAAAAAAAAGCTATGATGCGGCATTGGGATCCGTTCTGTTACCTCATCCTCTCTTGGTTCTATCTGAATGGCTGGCTGGCGTTAAAAAGAGAATGAAGGAGGTTAAAAGGAAGAAAACATGAACAGTACTGAAAATGATCTCAAGATAGTTACAAGAAAGATGTCAAATTGGAAGGCAGTGGGACCTGACCATGTGCAAGGCTTGAGGTTAAAAGAGCGGTATTCATGCAAACCAGGCTACGAGAATATCTACAAGCATGTGTGGACATTGAAAAGGTGCCAGAATAGATGACATTAAGAAGGACTGTCCTTATAATGAAGGATAATAGCAAGGGTACAGCTGTTGGAAATTATCGTTTAATCACCTGTCTTCCCTGAACGTGGGAATTACTGACAAGTATCTTCTCAGAAAGCATGTATGTTGTGGTTTAATTTTTCTCTTGGATGAATTTTGTCTTCAATCAGCTTTTTTTTTTTTACTGCCACCCCCTGTGTACAAATCCTACTTACAATTTTTCTTTTACAGTAAATCTTATCTTTCTGCCAGAGTTCAAACCACTGCCCTTGATGAATCGTCCGATTATTATCCCTGAGCTTTCTCCACTGAACCACCGAGAACTGGTTACAAATCACACCTATATATGTTGATACGAATAATTGTTATTGCGTTCCACTCTTCCCTCGGATAACATTTGTAGTCATTTATTTGCATAATCATAAGCGAGCAAATGCAAAAAAAAAAAGCCTGTGAGATGTACTATACTTCATTGTAATTTTTGGATTGAAAAAGACCATAATAGGCCTTTTTCGATATATTAAAATTTAGCTTAAAGGAGAGGAAAAGCAATGTGGATGATATGGAAATATTTCTTACATTCATTCCAACGTGACAAAATCAGAGGTACAGACCATCAAGAGAAAAAAAGCAACCAAATCATTAATTTTGACAACAAAGTGGTTCTTTCCAAGAGTCATGAAAATCTCTCGTGTGCAAACAAGAGAGTTGCATATAGAGGGCACGGCGACAAAAGACAGAACACTGGGTGGAACACAACTTTGTTGAAGTCAGCCAAAGGGATAATTATAGCGGAGCTACGCGCGTGCCTGCGGCGCCCGCTCGCGGAGCACCATAGTTAAGAAAATATGGTAACCCTAATCCTAACCCTGAAGGTTTTACCGTGTTTACATAATTTTATGTAATATATAACCACTAAATGACAAAATACACCACGTATCTTCCCTTAAAAGTGCAAAGTATTTGTACGTGACTAATTTAGCATGCAGCTTGAGAGTTTAGTCGGACTTTCATACAATATATCAAGCTCATGCTTTGCATAGTTAAGGAGGCTCGAAATAGTTTCTCCTTTTTTCAATCAAATAAACATATTCTGTCCTTCGATACAGTTAGGGTAATCATATCAAGGCGAAATCTGGCCAGGGTATTAAGTACCCATCGTAGACTTCTCACATTATATTTTCCTCCAAAATAACGTTACCATGGCAACGATATTAGGCATTTCTTTGAGCCTTAAAATCAACTTATGTTGCCTTTTTTCAAGAAACGGGACGACGAAATTTTCCCATTTAGTGTTACCAGATAATGTTAGAAATACTCTCTAAAGTATTTAAAATTCAACAAATTCTGTAGGTCAGTTTTTCAGAATGTTTCACCGACAGAATTTTCTTAAATTTGAAAGACAAACGTTTTAAATTAATCTAAGCTAACATACAAAAAATGAAAAAAATTCACCGTCCGGAAGCAAAGATATAAACGAGGAAAAGTTGCAAAATCGGGAAAAATGAGGGGGTTACAAGATCGGCATTTACGCATGCGTCACTCGCTTATTCGAGTGCACGCGCGAGTTGAGCTGAAGGTCAACACAAACAGATTTTTAAATCCGTTTGTGTTGACCTCCAAAATGACCATTAAACCGTTTGTGTAGAATTTTAGTAGTTTTCATGAATAGGAGATGTCTATTTATATTCATGTCTATAGGAATTAGAAGAAAGGAGAGCGAAATTAGCGGTATTTGCTTATATCTTGTGACCCATTTGAATCACAAGTTGACGCGAGCAGCTTACGAATTGAGTGTGTGGGTACGCGCGCGCGCTCAGCTACATTCACACACACTGCATTCTTGAATATATCCAGTGAGTTTGGCTTCATTGACCTTCGATCCAGCTCTCTAGGACCTGCCAGTCTGTTTTGAACGTGAGTACATGTAATAGTAGTCCATTAAATCAACCATGTGCTCACCAATTCAGTAGTCTTAGGGCCGATTTACATGGTACGACTTTGTCGCATGCGACAACAGCTTACGAAAGGCCCACGACATGATTTACGATTGTTGTGTACGTCAGAAAAAATGTCGTAGCATTTTAAAACATGTTTTAATATCCTCACAACGCGAGCAAACTTAATGAAAGACCCAATAGATATTAAAAAGGGAAAATTTTCAATATTTTCCTAGATATGTTTAACACGATGGATCATGCCTCCCACTGTTGAAAACTGGAAACTAGTGTTACACGAGCTTTAGTTTGATTGACATGTGACAGGAATTAAATCTTATCTAGTTTTTGGCGGTATTATATTTTGTGTATTGGCGGAATTATATCTCGGAAATCTTAGGAAATCGTCTCTACCAGGAATTGTATTCTAAAAGGAAGTCATCTATCATTAAAGAGTTTGGATCATTAAAACATTTGGTGCCGAGACCCGGGAGTGAAGGATTGAAAGAGTGAAAAAAGTGAATTAACCTCGTGTAAACATGTCGTCGGAACCCAAGAAACGACTGAAGAAGAAAGCCATGGTTCGCGAAAGTCATCGCGCATTTGTTAGGAAAACAATCCTCGCGGCACAGGAACAAATTGATAAACGAGGACATCCTACCGTTTTGAAGAAGCTCTAATCCTTGCGATGTACCCTGCTGGATAAATTGTCGGAGTTCAAAATATTGGACAGTGAAATTATCGATTTGGTAGACGAAACGAAAATAGAAGAAGACGTGAGCAATAGCTGTGACTTCGCCAGCGCTATTCAAGCCTGCATAGTCGACCTAGAAACAGCAATAGCAGCTGAGGAAAATACTGGAAAGGGTCAGGATATACAAGGAACGACATTGGGCTCGCAAAACTCTAACTCGAGTATTCAGGCGGGAACACAATCAAAAGCGTCAATAATTCTGACCCACGCAAAGTTGCCCAAACTGGAATTGAGGAAATTTTCAGGCGACCCAATCAACTGGCATCCCTTCTGGGAATCGTTTGAATCGGCCATTCACAAAAACACCACCTTAAGCGACGTGGAAAGATTCCAGTATCTCAAGTCGTTCCTTGAAGGTTCTGCAGCCCAGACAATTTCTGGTTTAGCATTGACAAGCTCGAATTACGACCACGCGGTCCAACTTCTAGATAAGCGCTTCGGAAATAAACAAGTCATTATTTCGAAACACATCGAATTGCTCATGCAGCTTCCAAAAGTAAGCGACGGGAGCGACTTAAAGCAATTGCGCCAGCTTTTGGATCGAACGAAGGCGGCAGTTAGAAGTCTAAAAGGAATCGGTATTTCGACTGAGACATACGGAACATTTTTGACACCTGTAATTATGGGAAAGATCCCACATGAGTTACGCCTCATCCTGAGTCGCGGCACATCAGAAGATTGGGACCTTGATACAATCATCAAGTCTTTCACAGAAGAATTGCAAATTCGAGAAAGATGTGCTTTGGGAACGGTAACAGAGCAAACAAAGTTAAAAGAAAAACGAGAGTTTGGTTTTGGAATTCGCACAGGTCAAAACAAAAGACCCCCCCACATCGTCAACCCTGGTTGCAAACAACGAGAGACTGCCGCTATCTAAGGATAAATGGTGCACTTTCTTCAATGGACCTCATCCAACTATCAAATGCTCTGTAGTTACCGATCCAGAATCTAGAAAGAAAATTCTACGTCAAAAGGGAAAATGTTTTGGTTGTCTGAGGAGCGGTCATGTGAGTTGAGATTGTCAAGCAAGGTGTCATCGTTGTAGTGGGAAACATCACGTGGCTTTGTGCAGCGTTCAACACTATCCAGATTATCCAATCACGACTAGAAGGGCTAGAGACAGCAATCAAGAACAAACTGTGAGTACAAACTTGTATTTAACTCAAGACGTTAATAACAAGTGTATCTTGTTACAAACGGCCAGAGCTAACGTCAGAAGTCCTTATGGAGGAAATTCTTGCAATGTGAGAATCCTTTTTGATTCATGTTCCCAAGTCTTATATAAGCTCACGGTTAACGAGCAAATTGAGCTTACGACCAATTGGAAGCGATACAGTTCTAATACAAACTTTTGGAAACAATGAACCCTCATTGAAACAATGTAGCATCGTTCAGTTTGCATTGGAATGTCAAGACAATTTGACAGTGTTCATTAATGCTTATGAAGTTGAGTTGATCTGTGGTCCCATCACAAACCAGACTATTGAAATTGCACAACAGTGTTACCCACATCTGCAAGGCTTACCTCTGGCTGATCACTCACGAGGTGATGAGGATCTAGAAATTGATGTCATGATTGGAGCAGATCATTACTGGTCTGTGGTTCAGAATCACGTGGTAAGGGGGGAGCTACATGGACCAGTGGCAATTCGTACAAGATTAGGATATGTATTGAGTGGTCCTGTGAATGCGGCAAGTGCGAATACACAGTTATCAACTGTTAACGTGTCCCATGTTATGAAAACTGAATGTCAAGTCATTGAAGAGAACTTCGTTTCAGATGATTTCTTACTGAAAGAGGAGCTAAGTAAGTTTTGGGACTATGACACTCTTGGAGTAAAGGATAGACTATTTTACCAAAGTGAAGTTCAATGGAATCCGTTATGAAGTGTCTCTTCCCTTCAAGACTGAACACCCGATTATTCCAGACAATTACTTGTTGGCACAGAATCGCCTTGTTTCTTCATTGCAAAGATTAAGGTCCAACAATATGACAGTGTCATCAAGGAACAATTAAATGCTGGTGTTGTTGAATTGATTGATAAGAGTCATGATTTAGATACCCTTCCTGGAACTGTACATTACATTCCTCATAAAGAAGTATTGAAAGAAGACAGAATCACTACTAAACTACGTGTGGTTTATGACGCCAGTGCTAAATCCCGCAATGAACCAAGTTTGAATGACTGTCTCCTACCAGGTCCAGCCTTAACTCCATTGATCTTTGATGTCTTGCTGAGATTTCGCCTCCATAAAGTGGTTTTGATTGGTGAGTTAGAAAAAGAATTCTTGAACATTGAAGTCAATCCAGCAGAGAGAAACTTGTTAACGTTCCTATGGGTAGATGACATCAACTCCCCGAATCCAGAAGTGATCACACTGAGATTCACTCGTCTTGTTTTTGGTCTAGTTTGCTCTCCATTTATTTTGAATGTAACATTGAGGAACCACTTAACAAGGTCTGAGAACATTGATCCTGAATTTGTGGCTGCTGTTGTGAGAGCTTTGTATGTTGATGACTTTGCATCTGGAGAGAACACGGTAACGAAGTTTTTGGAACTTTACCACAAGTTGAAGTTGCGGTTCAGAGAAGGAGGTTTTAATATGAGAAAGTGGGCATCGAACAGTGAAGAGTTAACTGAAATGATCAAAAGAGCAGAAGAATCTTTGTCTTGGGAACCGGAGCTGTCTTGTAAGGCTACTCCTACATTGACCGAGCCGAACATTGAGGAAGAAGATTGGACAGTGTCAAATTCAAACAACAATGTGAGCGAAGAAACCGTTGTCAAAGTAATGGGAGTTCAATGGCATCGGATGGAAGATAATTTCGAGTTTGATCTTGCTACCTTTTCTAGACAAGCCTTAGTGGGAACTTTCACTAAACGGACCTATTGAGCAGTACTGCTCGATTCTATGATCCATTAGGCTTGCTGTCACCAGTTATCTTGCCCTTAAAGTGCATGTTCCAAGACATTTGTCATTTAAAACTTGGTTGGGATGAAGCTTTGCCGGAAGGTCTCGCATCGCGCTGGAAGGAGTTACTACAAGACATGTGGGAAGTCTCAAGCATTGTAGTGCCTCGTTGCATCCTGGGTGATGTTCAAGTCGAAGACGTCACGTGTATTCAACTGCATGGGTTCGCAGATGCTAGCAAGTCTGCCTATGGAGCAAATGTCTACATCAGGTTGACAACCTCTGGAACCAGTTCTGTTTGCTTTCTAGCGTCCAAAACAAGAGTTGCTCTCTTGATCGGTGAATCAATCCCTCGACTGGAGTTAATGGCCGCCTTAACACTTGCGAATTTGATGACAGCCGTGCATGAGGCATTGACCTGCACTATGAAGATAGACGCTGTTTTCAATTGGACTGACTCTCAGATCGTGTGGTGGTGGATCAATAGAGATTTAAACAATTCAAGCTGTTTGTTCAGAATCGAGTTCAGAAGATTCGAAGTCTATGGAGTAAGGATCACTGGAGATATTACCCGTCTGAGTCTAATCCTGCTGATATAGCGTCGCGAGGGTCAAAGAGTTCTGTTCTCGCTCACAGTGATCTATGGTGGAGCTCCATTTCTGAAAGAAGGAGAAGTTCAGTGGCCAAACCTGCCTGATAGTCCAATCGGCGAGAGTACATTCCCAGAAGAAGTAACAAAGGAATTGAGAAGGAAACCTGAAATTTCAAATGTTTGACAGTATCCGTGCAGTGCTTTCAAAACATTTCAGGAGTCATCTGTCCAGAAAGATTTAGTAGTCTCAGTAAACTTGTCAGAGTAACCGCTCTTGTGCTGAAATTCATCCAGAAGCTCAAGAGGAAGATAGAAATAACTAACATCAGTATGGAGGATCAGAATATTGCTTCGAATCTCTGGTACAGAGACGTTCAAGCCAAACTTGAAGAAAAGGAGAAATCAAGTTCGACTTGGGAACAGTTAGGAGTCTTTAAGGATGCCAACGGACTTCTGCGATGCAAGGGACGAATCCAGAAGTCTTCACTTCCATACTCAACAAAACATCCCATTCTGTTATATAGAAAGCAGCATTTCACTAAGCTCGAGATCATGCAGTCCCACGAAAATGTGAATCACAATGGAGTTGGAGAAACTCTTACTGAAATCCGATCACAATTCTGGATAATCAAAGGAAGGCAAGCTGTTAATTAAGGATGTACTTTCCACGTGTGTTACGTGCAAGAAATTACAAGGAAGAGCCTACAGCTCTCCACCTACTCCACCACTACCTGCCTTCCGAGTTTCAGAGGAAATGGCTTTCTCTAAAGTAGGTGTGGACTTTTCCGGACCCTTGTACGTGAAGAATATATACGTATCCAAGGGAGAAATGTACAAGTGTTACATTGCTCTGTTTACATGTGCTAGTACAAGAGCTTTGCACCTTGAACTTACGCCAGACCTCTCCGCCAATTCGTTCTTAAGAGTGCTGAAGCGATTCTTCGGTAGAAGAGGACTACCGACCCTGTTCATTTCGGACAACGGGAAAACTTTCCGAGATGCAAAGGTTAAGAAGTTTGCTCTTGATCGGAAGAACATTGACTGGAAATTCAATGTACCCACAGCCAGCTGGTGGGGCGGATTCTTCGAAATCTGTGTGAAACTTGTGAAAAGGTGTCTTAAGAAAGTGCTCGGAAATGCGAAGTTGAGTTATGAAAAGTTAGAGTCAGTGTTGATCGAAACTGAAGGCGTTTTGAATTCTAGGCCATTGACCTATGTCTACGATGAGCTAATAGAAACTCCACTCTCGCCTTCTCATCTTGTAATTGGTCGTCGACTTCTAGATCAATCTCCTGCCATCACAGTACCTGTAAACACTTTGCCTAGACGAGAGAGATATTTAGACGGTCTTCTCACCCATTTCAGAAATCGATGGAAGAAAGAATATCTTACAGGTATCCGCGAGTACCAGAAACTCAAGGGAGGTGAACCAAGAAGAACAATTTAAGTAGGAGACGTTGTGCACATCTATGCTGACAAGACACCCAGACAACAGTGTAGAATGGGGAAAGTAGAAAAACTGTTCCAGGGACAAGACAACGTTGTGCGCGCAGCAGAAGTGGTAACAGTAGATAATTCTCTCCGCAAGACTCGCTTAAAACATCCAATTCAAAAGCTCTATCCTCTTGAAATCAACGTGTGTGACGAACACGTAACTAATGCGAGAACAGGACAGTTTGACAGTGGAATGAACATTCAGATAGTTAGAGATGAAGACATCCCTACAGTGATCACTGCTCCATGAACTGTCTGACCGTATCTTGAGCGTTTGACACTGAAGCTAAAGAGCTAAATTTGGTTTTGCGTTAAATCAGTCTGATTTGTTTAAACTTTCTTGATTGACTTCGACGTCAATCAGGGGGGAGTGTGTTGAAAACTGGAAACTAGTGTTACACGAGCTTTAGTTTGATTGACATGTGACAGGAATTAAATCTTATCGAGTTTTTGGCGGTATTATATTTTGTGTATTGGCGGAATTTTATCTCGGAAATCTTAGGAAATCGTCTCTACCAGGAATTGTATTCTAAAAGGAAGTCATCTATCATTAAAGAGTTTGGATCATTAAAACACCCTCTAAATCTCTGCGTTTCGCAAATGCTGAACGAATAGATGAGGAACTGCCTAGTCGGCGTACTACAATGATCGTCGGTGTGGCTTCTTTTCTGGCATATTTTTACTTCAGATTCCACGCTTTGAAGTTGAAAATAGTTGTTATGGCACCATCTTTAAGGTCAAGTCTTCGCGGCTTGAAAGCTGGGCCAAGCAAACTCCTCACTGCCAGATTTCGTTTGAAGCTGTCTGGTGTGAAATGGTCTGCAAAACCCGTAATTATTTGGTACGTTTTATGAGCGATTAGTTCCGTAGTTTTGGGTTGTCGGGAAACTTGATCGTGCTTACTTTTCCCCTAAAGAGAATACTAAATTTTATAAGATTTGTATCCCGCACTTTGCAGCACGCCAACTATTATTTCCGATGAATTCCCGACAATTGACCCGACGGCTCTACGACAATGAAAGCAGAAAAGAAGCACTTTTTAACATCGAATATCTCTGCGATACTGTACCTGTTCACTTTGAAACTTTAGAATATGCTTATTCCTTACTTAAGCTGCAAATTTCAATGAAATTTGACTGGAAAAAAAAAAGTCAAATTTTTCGTTCATTTGACCTTTAACACTTTGAAGGAGTTGAGATAGACTATTGATCGAGTTACGAGTTGAGTTGAGTTTGAGTTGAGTTTATGAAACATGATTTAAAGCAGTGCAAGTTTTAGGATGGTAGAAGTGTAGACAGAAAGAAATGTTTATCGTGATTTGGTCAGATCATAGACATACTTTCAATTTCAATACTCTGATTTCAAAGCTTGTTTGTAGACCTTTTTTTAACCGGTTGAGTAGGGATCCAGACAGACAATTTTTAATTAACAATTAAAGATCACCACTTCGAACGCTTGCCAACGACTCTGTAGTTAACTATCAACATTCCATTGTGTGAGAACCAGAACCTGGACTGCGCAAAGATCCCAAGTCTTACCATGTAGAAATAGGAAACAGAAGGTGAGCGAAACAAACTCCTTTTCATAGTGTTTTCACTGCTTAGTAACAAGTCATATTTTAAAAAGGGGCCAGTATAGATTTCGAAAAACAATGCAAATCGCACCCGTCACCTTTCTAGTCACAAAGTAACTCGCGAACCGGGCACCGTGACACAATCCGGGCTGCAAGTCTAAAACACAGGTCACTTTTGACGGGTTACTCGTGGCAGGTCATTATTTTACCTTTTCGAAAGTAACCCAAAACCCTAATTGATTTGGGTAACCATAGACCTAAACTTGGCTTTTAGGCCTAGGGTTAGGCAAATTGAGAGTTTGGGGTTACTTTCGAAAAGGTAAAACAATGACCTGCAAGTACGAGTGACACGTCAAACTGAAAGTGACCTTTGTTTTAGACCCAACCCAATCTCGGTCATATATTTCTTGGACACTTGATGCCACACATAAGTTCACCCCTTCCCCCCTTTTCGATAGGGAAAAAAAAAACTATTGACTTTTCTCACGAATGCCCAAGGTCATAGCGCGATCAACATTGAAAAGGGGGGAAGGGGTTGTATTTTGGGTTGGTGTCACCATCCTTTTGGCTGGGATTGTAGCTAGGCAACTAGACGTCATAGCGGACCGAAGTAGGGATTAACGTGCTGTTAATTTCATAACTTACAGTTTAAGTTACCACTTAATAGCACTTAAAAGAAAAATGTAACACCATCAAGGCCAGGCGAAACAATCAAGCATTACTTTCAACATCTTGTGTCTTTCAACTTTGCAGTGAAATGGTTTTCCGACATGTGGGACTAGGTCAAACATTTTCATTTATTTAAATGCTCGGCTCGTTTAACTGCCAACATTACAAAATTTCGGTGAGTGGCAAACGTAACAGTTGTGTTGACGTATTGATGTTTTGAAATTTCAGCGGTTATGAGCAAAAAGCGTAATGCGGGCTCACTTCGTCAAATGTTTCCCTCTCGTTTACGGCGTGTTGATCGACCATGATGCCGGACGACAAATACGTTTCATCGTAGCCGCCGGGCCGGCTTTAACAGGCTTAACAATACAGCCCATGTATCTCTCTAAGGTATCGTTTTGACGTCGATAGACTTAACAGTAGCAACGAGAATGATGCCGTGAAAGGTGTAATAATTATAAGATTGTTTTGATCATTGGAAAGCCATGCCATTTTGCAAAATTTTGTGCAAATATATCTTTCAACGCGAAGAAAACAGTTTTCGAAGTGACTTGTACTGAATATTTACCACTTTTAATTCCGAAAAACGCCAAAAACTGTAACTCAATCTTAACTCAAACTTAACTCGAACTTAACTCAAACTCAACTCAAACTCAACTCAAACTCAACTCAACTCGTAACTCGATGAATAGCCGATCCCGAAGGAGTTTAGAAAGTACTTCATCAGTTTGAAACAGCTACCAATTTGTTATTGTGCGCCCGTCCAGTTTGCTGAGTACACCAAATTGAAATCGCTTTACGTTACGTTCTTCTGGAAGTCTAATTAAAGAAGGTAATCTTGTCGGTTATTGTTTGTCTAACAAGTTCATAACTTTCATTAGCACAATGTTACGTCATCTGTGAAGTGACAACCGCTTCATGCAAATGTACCAAGTTACCGTTGAAGAAAGTGAGCTCATCACTGCACAGCAAAGTTCCTGAACAATGATTTGCCAAAGGGGAATCGTATTTAATATATTAACAGGTAAGATAGTCTCCTTTGCAAAAACGTTGAGAAAAAAAACAACAACAACAAAGTTCGACTGAGTCATGATGCCGTTCAAATATTAGAGCCTCTCTCTCTTATCTCGTGTTTACGGCTATGAAGTTATCGGATCATTTTGACGAAAAATATGCCAGTATAGCTTTAGCTTTTCCCAGCTCAGCTGCTCGGTACTTATTTGCCGATCTCATAACATCCCAAAGGCTCAAAAGAATCAGCCATGCGAAAGGGAAAAGGCAATACGCAGAAGTTGCGTCTAGGTTAAAGTAGCTCAAACATTCTGCTCAGTTGATTTTATTTGTATGGTCACGTTTTCTGGTTTTACTTAGCGTTAACTCAAAGCCGAAATCCTCGCCGCATGAGCAGGAATTTTTAAATATGCAGTAACAAATAGCATTTTTTTTCCCGATAAGTAAACGCTGGGTTTGCGAACTGCTCTCAGCACAAAGAATGAAAGTGTTGAAGCGATTAAATTTCGCCAAAGTAAACAATTTCCCTGTCAACGCAGAATTTCTCACACTTTGACAGCCCCAAGTGAGCTTTATGCCACAAATGGAACAGTTTATCTGCGAAATGAAAAAAAAAAATGCGAAGTTCTTATTTTCTATGGAATGTTCTCACTGCGTTTGCAGAGGACGAGAAGGGGGGACGAGATATCCATGTGACCAGTGCATGAGTGCAAACACGGGCGCACTATTATAGGGTCATTTGTGAACAACTAATACTTAATAATTGTGTTACACAGTGGAAGATGGTAATGAATGAACACAAACTCTACAGGATATTATGATCGTCTTGCAGACTTATACGAAAAATTCCTATCTACTTGAAACACGTAACTCTGAAAAGGAACAATGTACATGCCACGATATTCATGCCTTACTCTTCCATAATGACGGAAAATAATGCTCTACGTTTGGTTACCAAGAATGGTGTAAGTTCCTCCTTGTAGCCCGAATAAAGGATGGAATGAAAATTGGAAGTCTTTTTAAATTTGAACACGGGATGCAGAAAATTTTCCATGAATTTGAATAATAGGGCTTTACTCGTTAATTTATATTAATATATAGTGTATGATGAGTGAAAAGTGCAGCATAATATTACATTTCAATTTTGAAAGGAAAACTTAACATTATCCCTTAAGCGGTCGTATATGCGAAAGCTCACGAAACACACTTCTTACTGCAATGAACGCGTGACATATGGTCACCAATCTATCATGCTACATTGAGTTTTCATTAATTTCAGTCAATCTTATTAATCATTGGCATTTAGCGAGTGGAATATAAAATAACTGCTGAGTGAAAATCTTGGAGGCCATGCCAGGCTCTCAGAGTAAACTAAATTGAGTTCTTCCGCGATCTCGTCTACATAGTTCGAGACAGATAGAAAACAGAACTGGCTTGTAAGAGTTTGCGTAAAGTAAAGCGGTCGAGGAGAAGTTTAAAAAAAATATCAGTTATCGATGATTTTTGTTTCAGTTTTAGTTGACAACAAATTGTGCAATGGGCTTAAAACTCCTTTTTGACAGAAGCTTAAGCCTTAAGTCTTTACTTTCGGAGATTTACACATGCAAATCCCTTGTATCGATATTGACACCTTTTATATTGCCCGCGGGAATAATCCTTCTGAGAGAATTGTTTATTGAAAGTGAATGCGCCGGAAAAGGTGCCTGCTCTGTCCTTTGAACTGAATTAAAATTATATATTGTTTGTGGACCGGATCGGAAAGAGAAACCTGGAATAGTAATTGAAAGTTTCCGCATGACTCCCATTTTAGGATAATGTTTTTTCTTCAGGGAAACAGGGATGCAAAAATTTTGATCGAGTGCTGAAATATCGGCATGACGAATTGGTTAGCTGAAAGGATGTGAACAATGCATGGAAATTTCTTTCTGGTCTTCATTACATTCCTTACATAAACATAAAAAAAACATCGAACTAACTAAAAGTATACTTTAATTAAAGCAATATACTGCTATTTCACAATCGACTAAAGCCTCTTTCCTTGATATCCGTATCAGAAAAAGCGCCTCATTAAATGGGTGCTTCAATTAACGTGATTGTCATCAGTGTGCGGGATTATTTTTGTAAATTCTCTGGATCCGTAAACTTCAGATGTAAACATTAAAGTAGGTGGCTTAATCAAGCCTTTATCGAGCTCATTTTGAATAACAAGTAATTTAACAGTATTTAGATAGTTAAGTAAACAAAGTTTATACTAACTGACACAGACATCACACGGAATAATCGAATCTCGACAATTCAAAAAGAGGAGCCCTCATTGATGACATAAAAGAGACCTTTCCATCTTGCTTCTCTTTTGGGTGACCCAAACAAGATGTGGGATGTTTGGAAATCTCTATTTCTGGAAATTGCGAATAAACATGCCCCGATAAGGAAAAGAAAAGTGAAAAGTAAATATTCACCGTGGATATCATCCGAACTGAGGCAGAAGTTGAGAAAGCGTGATTTTTTTTTTTAAGCAAGTAGTCAAGCAGAATTCTCATCAAATGTGGAATGATTATAAAAAGGCAAGCAACGAAGTGAACGCTAGTATTTAGGGACGCCAGGACTAACTTCTTTAATGAGAGCATTAAGAAGCATAGTGGTAATCTTAAGGAAACTTGGAAAATAATAAATAGTTCCCTGGGACGCAATTGTAAAGTGACAGTTATAAATGAACTCGTTTATGAGGGCAAAGATTTTACAGAAAAGCACGATATAGCTGAGCAGATGAATAACCACTTTTGTTCCCTAGGTAGTAAACTGGAATCTGGTATTCCAGACACTGCTTTTCAACCAGAGGACTTTTTAAATAGAACCGACTCAAATTTTTATTTTCGCCGTGTAAGTGAAGGGTACATTCACAGCCTGATCACTAAACTCAAACCCTCGGTAAGTTGCGGATTGCATAATATTTCTAGCAGACTTCTAAAGCTTTGTAGTCCATACATCTCAAATTCTATACGTGATATTCTAAATCAAGTGTTGGAGACTGGAATATTTCCTGATGATTGGACAAAGGCAAAAGTGCAACTTGTTTTTAAGTCCGATGAAAGAAGTATTTCCAACAAATATAGACCGATTACTATTCTACCTGCCATATCAAAAATTATAGAAAGGGTCATGCATACGCAGCTGTTAGAGTATTTCCACGCAGGAAATCTTTTGAGAGACTCTCTATCTGGATTTAGACCGAATCATTCAACCTGTACAGCTTTGATAAGAGCAGTAAACCTTTGGCTTACCAACATGGATGCTGGTAAACTTAATAGTAGTGTCTTTATAGATTTTAATAAAGCCTTTGACACTGTAGACCATAAATAATTAAAATTTCTTTTTACGGTGTCAATGGCAATTAATGCTCTTCAGTTGCTTAAATCATATTGGATTGATAGAAGAGGGTCCCCAATAGGGTTCTTCAATCCCGCCATCCCGACCAAAATTTTTCCTTCATTTCGAAATCCCGAACGTTTTTATCGGCCAATCCCGATCCCGATCATGACGTCACAACATGATGCCCATGCCTCGTCGTCAATTACAACTACAGTTGATTTAGAATACGCCTGTAGTCTTTTCCAGCAAACGTTTATGATCCAATTGACCGTAATAATTAATAATAGGAATTCGCAATTACAGTTTTGAAACCGAAATGATGAGTGATTGTCCATGATTAGTAATAATTGAATCTGTTCACATGTTCCACTTTGTTAAACTCGGTGTAAGTTTAGATTTAATTAAGCAGTAGGGAGGTTACGCATCAGTGTTCCATAAAACGGCGATAATGGCCTGTGATATGAGTGCTAACGTATACAATCATCTACAAGAGTACTTTTCTTCCTAAAATTCCTAATTAGCATGAAAACAATGCCGTCAAGCTAAAAATGGCAAACTGCGACAAACAGGCGTTTCGAAAGGTGAGGAAAATGGCCACGTGGTCATCACTGCCGTTTCACGTTTGTCATAAAAGTGAGGCTTTAACTCTCTAGTCATTAAAATAATAACTTTAAAGTGTTTTCAGTAGCATCCATTAAGAAGTATTTTCAGACTTTTCAGTTAATCATGGCAATGGCTTTCGATATTATTCTGTCATTGAAGCGAATAGTTCTTCCGAACCGGGAAACCGTTCCGAGAAGGAAGTTGACGTCGCAGTCCAAAAATGCCAGCAACGTCACCAACATCATTGTCAGTTCGTCGTTTTCATCACCAACGGACTGTTCTTCTGAATCTTCATCGCTGCTGGACGAATCATACTTAAGAACGCCTTCTTCGTCGTCTGCATCCCCTGCTTCGTCCCTCTCATTTTCCTTGCGAAGGGTTCAGCTGGCTTAAGGGAGACCGGAGGTAGGTAGGTAGGTAGGAAGGCAGCGTTCCGGCTATTGTAATCGTAATTTGTTTTCTGGCAGCGTGCTGATGGACTGCTGCGCCAAAAGTCTGGGCCCAATCCCTAATGCTTTGTTTAAATTGTGGCATTATCGTCACAGGTGTCAAAGGCTGCATGGTAGGCATGGACGAGAGAAACATGGTGCGTTCGGGTACAATGCCTTAGGATTTGTAAAATAGTGCTCCGCCCAATGGATTGTTCTTTTAACGCCCTCGTTGGCTGCACTTCTAAAGTTTGTGGATCTTAGTGCGGTCAAAGTTCACTACAAAGATCACTCCATAGGGCTCACAAAAGGCACGTGTTAGCGTGGTGGAAATTTCCGGTCGTCTCCGTCGCTGGCGACGGAGAAAGTTTAGTTGAGTTTAAATTTTTGGCTGTCAAAAATCCAGGATCTCGGGGCTTCAAATTGACGATTTCCCGGATCCCGCTTCGTAATTACGCTAAATCCCGCGTCCGTCCATAACTGCAATCCCGAGTCCCGCTCTCATATTTCTTCATAATCCCGAATCCCGAGCTCCAAAAAAGCCAATTCCCGGATCCCGAAAACCCTATTGGGGACCCTCATAGAACACAAAGATCTTACGTAAATGGAGTCTTATCCATAGAACAATGTGTATCATGTGGCAATCCCCAGGGTTGTATACTTGAGCCATTTTTTTTATAATTTATGTAAAGGATTTCCCAAAATGTCTGCAACATACAACACCTGGTATGTTCGCCGATGATATGTATATATCCACAATTAAATGTTCTTTAAATAGTGATTTAGCTGCACTACACGATTGGCTCAAGACAAACAATTTAAGTTGCAATACCTCCAAAACTTGTTATATGACTTGACAAAAGCTAAATTCATGAATTGAAAGATGGATGATAGGCCAAGTGAACACTGAAACCTTCTACTAAGTTATTGGGGGGGGGGGGGGGGGGCATATTGATGAAATTCTAACCTGGGATGTAGTTAGCTAGAAAAATAACCGACAATCAAGAGACTTAAGACAATTTACTATTCGCTTGTACAACCTTAATTTGATTATTGTGATGTTATATGGAATGACTGCTCCAAAGCACTTGCTGACAAATTACGAAAATTACAAAATAGAGCAGGACGGATGAGGGCTGATTACTCTATTCGATCTGCTAAATAATAAAGACACCTCATGTCAACAGTCCAGATAAAATTTCTCTCATAAGGGATTCCCTTTTCCCCAATACTGTCTTTTGCCTCTCCTTTGCTATTAATTCTAGCTATCTCGTGTGCTATTAATTCTTTACCCCTTTGTCCCATCGTGGAGCCATCACGTCAACAGTCCAGACAAAATCTTTCTAATAAGGGGCTCGCTCTCCCACAGTACTATCTTTTGCATCTCGTGTGCTATCAATTCTATTTCTTTATCGTTATCGTCATCAAATATTCGTTTCATATTGACTTTCAATTTCTTCATTCCTCCTCCGAGACATCCAATAACCATTGGAATCACTTTAACAGTATACCCCTCTCGTAATTCGAAGCATAACTATTGATACTTTCTGATCTTTTCCTCTCGTTTGGCTTCCTTATTTGATTCGTTCGGGTACTCCATATCAACCAACAGTATCGTCTAATATGAGATCTAGTCTTCTCGCAATACAGGTCGTTGTCATTCGTTGTTCCCAGTCCCAAGAAAACTTCTTTCCATCGTTTTCGATCACTTTTCCTCGTTCCCAATTCACTGCATACCACTCCGTCTCTTCAGGGAGCAGTTCATTTTCAATAGCCCACTTCACTGCTAGCACTTTCAGAGTATTGTCGTGTCGTTTGACATACTCTGATCCTGCTAGCTTCTTGCATCCAGACTGAAGGCGTTGAACTGTTTCTCTGTGCTCCCCGCATTGCCGGCATTTGTCAACATCCACTGATCCCCTGGTGTTCTTCCAAACTTTTGTTTCTATCATCTGTTGGTATAATTTTTATTATTATTATTATTATTATTATTATTATTATTATTATTATTATTATTATTATTATAGAGTTTCAATATCATGTTTTGGCTGTTGTCATTGCCGTCTTTTCCTCTGTTAGGCTAGTCATAACAAATAACCAAAGGCTAACAGAATTGTCTCTTCTTCACATTTCTAACACTTTCCTCAATATCCTTGCAGTTCCCAACAAGGCAGTTTTTTACATTACTCCAACATTGAATGGTATCCCTAGCTTTCCAATCGACCTATCAAATCCTTTGGTGACACTTTCAAGGGCTCCTATCACTACAGGTACGACTTCTACCATTTTGAGTTTCCACAATCTTCCGATCTCTCTCTTCAAGTCCTGGTGTTTTTCTACTTTTTCCTTTTCTTTTTCCCCTACTCTTACATCAGCTGGTACAGCAATATCGATGATTATCCTCTTTCGCTCTTTATTGTCAATTACAATTATGTCTGGTCTTCTTGCCTCTATCACATTGTCACAATGAACATTGATATCCCACAAAACTTTGACTTCTTCATTTTCTACTACTCCTTCTGGGACATGTTCATACCACTTTTCCGCATGCTCCAACCCATTCTTCTTACAAAAATCCCAATGGATATTCTTTGCTTCATTGTAGCGTCGTCTCTTATATTCTTTCTGAGCCAATTTCTCACACCCACATACTAAGTGTTGCACTACACAGGGGGCTTTCACTGGTCTTATCGATGTAGTGCTTTACATACTTTGTCCTGGTGGTCTGTTCCTGTGCAGCACATAACATTGCTTCTGTCCCAATCTTCAGATGACATTTGGATAACCATTGCCAAGTTTTATTCTTATCAACATTCTCTGGCATGTCCCTGACAAACTGTCCATACATTTTCTTCTCAGTCCAGTTTTGTTCTATCTGTTTTTTAAATTCTTCACTCGTTAAAGTATCTTCCGTCTTGACTGTCTCAGCTGCTTAAACTCCCTTCATGTGGTTTTCTTCAGAATTGGCAACATAAAAACCCAAACTATTTTCTTCTTCTCTAACGCAACATTCCACACCAATCAGGCCTCTACCTCCCTCTTTCCTCTTAATGTACATCGCTCTTCGGATGTAATACTCCATACATTCTTATTGTTTTCCTTGATTTCCTATCCACGCTTTTCAACTCACTCTCTTTCCACTGTAGCATTCCTGCTCCATATCTGAATACTGCCACTGCCCATGTATTTATTGCTGTTATTTTGTTTTTCCCATTTATTTTTTTTTATTTTAGGATCAATCGAAGCCTTCGCTTATATTCCTTTATTGTTTTTTTCTTTTTTTTCATTTCATCCTCTTTCATCTTATCCAATCCAACAATACCCAAATATGTGTATCCTTCCTTTTCAACCTTCTTCATTACTTCATTATTTGGAAGCATTATTCCTTCACATTTAACAATCTTCCCTCTCTTCATGATAAACATTCCACATTTTTTCATTCCAATTAAACTCCATCCCAATATCAATGCTAAAGACATAAACAGTTCTCACAAGTGTACCAGTTAATGAGACGTGACTAAATAGCCTAACATCTTTGTAAATTTTCGACTTATAGACATTTTTGTGAGATTTTCTAAAGTCTGTAAGTTTCAAGTATTTCCTTATGTTGTAGCTGTTATATTTTATAAACATTTTACAAACATTTTATAGAGCTTTACTCACCAAAACTCTGTAAAATATCTGTAAAATAAATTTACAGAGATTTTATATTCATCGAGTAAAAGTGTTAAAGTTTGTAAATTGATGATTTACAGACATTTTATAAAGTCTGTAAATGGTCCAAATTTTCCAATGAGTTTGTTCTTCGCTCTTAGCAAACAGCTTCAAATGAACCATATATAACAAATGATTTAGCTTGTAGTCTTTATTTCCCCATTCATAGTATACATTTACCTTCCTAAGTATCAACGACAATGGAACTATACTCAAAACAAACAATAGTGGTGACAGACTTTCTCCTTGAAATATCCCCCTTTTCACACTTACCTCCCCAAGATCTTCACCATCAGACATCATCGATAACTTCCATTGCTCCATACTCTTTTTCAATAAGTTTGTTACATTCTCTGCAATTCCAAACATCTCCATACATTCATTGACCCAACTATGCGGAACAAAGTATCCTGCAGATACAATGCAAAACCCAATGGCGGTCGGCAGCGTCCTGTCCTGCTCTCGTAAAATTATGATTCCTCTGGTCATTTATTTGCTCATGACTCAGCTCAAACCACATATTCAAGCTGATAACCATCTTGGTCACATACTTGTTGGTTCGAAGTTGGATGTGAAGCCGACGTACAGTCGAAACTCTGGCCCAAGGCATGGATACTCAAAAGTTGCCTTCGACATGCAAAGTATCAAAGCTGCTCAATTTGACCGAGTCATCTCTGCTGGCTCTATCGTTTATTTTATTGGCTGGTGATATAAATTCTCATCCTGGTCCTGGCAATGTTTTTGACGTCCCAACTCTTAATTTCAAAGCTAGAGGGCTTTCGGTTGTTCATTTGAATGTTCGAAGCCTTCTCGGAAAGATGGATCAATTAAGATTATTGTGTGAACGCAATGGTGCAGATGTTATAACCTTATCTGAAACCTGGCTAAATAAAGGCATAGATGACAGCGAAATAGAGTTGCCAGGGTATTCTATCATTCGACGTGACCGTAGCGAAAGGACTGGTGGTGGTGTGATAATTTATATTCGCGAAGGTTTGGTATTCACCGAGAGAAATGACCTTCATAATAACAACGAGGCAATTTGGATACAAGTGAATCGAACTCGCACCCTGCTAGCTGAGCCTTTCTTTTGCTTGCTTGATTATGGCGTTCTCGAGAAAGGCTCTGCATGAATCGAGTAAGATCTGTATTGAATATGCGCTGCATGTTGCCAGGATACAGTCTCGAACCCAAGCCTAATATGCCAGATCTCGCCGCCATCTTGGTTTTTCATGGTACAACGGGCTCAATTATAACCATCGGTTTTGTCACTAAACGGACTCTCGCACTGGAAAAACCGGTTTGACGAGAGAAAACAAGATTGACTAGTCCAGAAGTTCGGGCTGCGGCGACTTCAAAGAGTTGACGCGATTCGGGCAGAGCCTACTTTTCTCCTCCTCAGTAAAGAAAAAGACAAAAGGAGGCTCTGCTCGCAGGGTGTCGAACTCGCTGCAAGCCTTTAATTATTGGATGTATCTATCGACCCCCAGATCAACAAGTGGACAAATTTCTTGAAGATTTTAATAATTCTTTGGCCGGAGTTGAATCCCACTTTGACAAAATTATACTTGGCGACTTCAACATCGATTATTCAACTAAAAAGACAAGAAATGCTTATCAGTCAGATAAACGAAAAGTCAAGGGAATAGTAATAATAATAATATAAATTTATTTACTTATAACGCGCAAGTATCAATTTACATTTTCACCTGCGCGGAACTAAATCCATTAAAAACCCAATTACAATTTTATAATATAACTAGTAACTAATGATAACTAATAACTAATTACTCATAACAATTAAAATTATATGAATAGCATAAAAAATAAAAAAACTGGCCTTAATATCTAAAGAAGAATTGTATACGTCGTGTAAGCAATTAAAATATTTAAGGAAATGCTTCTCTAAAAAGATACGTCTTAAGTGCTTTCTTAAAAGATGGTAAAAATAATGAACTTCTAATATTAAATGGTAGGTTATTCCATAGTTTTGGAGCGGCGACTTGAAATGCGCGGTCTCCAAGAGTAGTATATGTTTTCAATTTTTCTATTTCTAATAGTAAATTGTCACTATTTGACCTAAGGTTGTATTTTCCAGGCTTCTTAAATTTAATTAACTCTTTGATATAATTAGGGGCATGCCCATGAACAGCCTTATACGTAATTAAAAGAATCTTAAATAATATTCGTTCACGAATAGGCAGCCAATGAAGTTTAAACAGTAAAGGTGTTATGTGACAATATTTACCGGCATTATATACAAGCCTAGCTGCGGCATTCTGTACTCTTTGAATTTTTTGGATTTGATAATCAGGTAAACCTAGATATAGACTATTACAGTAGTCAATTCTACTGTAAATTAATATATGGATAAGAACTTCCACCGATTCTTGTGATAAATATTTTCGTATTCTACGAAGATTATACAAATGATAAAATGCAATACTACAAGTCTTATTGATATGTGTGTTCATTGTTAAGGATGGGTCTAGCCACACCCCCAAGTTCTTGACTTCTTTGATAGGCTTTATCAAGTCGTTACCAACACATAATGTGAACATATTTATTTTCTGAAGTTGTTGCTTCGTGCCAATAAGTAGCAGCTCCGTCTTGTCAGTGTTAAGTTGTAGTTTGGACTCCTTCATCCATTTCTGTATATCTTTAATGCATCGTTCCATAGCCGCTATGGCCTCAACCTCTCCACAATTGTCCTTGGGACTAAAAGATACATAAAGTTGAGTATCATCAGCATAGCACATAACAGATGGTAGGTGGGGTTTAATGATATCAGATAACTCTCCAGTGTAAATTGTAAATAGCAGAGGACCAAGACAGCTCCCTTGTGCCAAACCGAACTGTAAGTCGAAAGAACGTGATTCAGCTCCATTAACGACGACTCGTTGAGATCTATTCTCTAGGTAGGATTGAAACCATCGTAAAGGTACATTTGTGATTCCACATCTAATTTTAAGGCGATCAATCAACATTTTATGGTCTATAGTGTCGAATGCAGCACTCAAGTCTAATAGTACTAATAGAGT
>NC_090876.1:1344020-1354020 GCF_036669935.1 Montipora foliosa
TCCTTGTGTGGGCCCATTTCCATCAGTAGGGCTAACGCTCACATGGTTCATATGGGATTGAAACAATTTCCCACTTGGGTAGGGTTTTTGTTATATTTTGATCACGCAACTGGGCGAGAGTGTATTCGTTTGACATCAAAAAAATAATCTTTACTTTACAATGTAAGTTTCAAAATTAGTGAAATGAGCTAATGATATATTTCCGCAGGAGATGAATTCCCACAAAAGCGGTCAAGCTTTTGTGACCGATATGACCTGTGAGTCATGTCGAGAGGCGATTGGCGTGCACACAAATAACTGATTTCGCTAGTAGCTAATCTTGCTTCTACAGAGCATAGACCAAACACTAAGTTTGCTTAAAAAATGTCTTTTTTACTTTACCGGGGCTAAAAATACACTTCACAACTTGTGTTATAAATTAAATGTACATGTTAAACTGTGTGCAGGAAGTTGATGAAAAACTGTCTACTCGCTCTACAAGCATGCGACTTAGGAATTAACGTTCGAAAGAAAAACGAAAATCAAAGGAACAAAATATAATACCTGCACATGTTCATATAGTTTGATTTGAGGTCGATACCTGTCATATCAAACATGACACTGGCTGATCGATCGCTGAATATGTTTGTTTCCCTTGAATAAACGTTTCACTTGTCTTCTTCCACGGCAAAACCTTCTTTTCTTTAAAAGTGCCGCAAACTATTAGAATTCTTTGTTATTACTCAATTCGACTGCTCACTTGAACTTAAATCCGGATCTTCACACGGCTGACACGGGTGAAAATTAGAGCGACGTGAGTATATTTTCTGTAGCGTCCGAACAACAACCTTCTGCCTTTCACGTTAAATTCCATATGTAGTGTATAAAATAACTTGCAGTAAAACGTTTTGTCGATGCTCGTCTGACCATAAAATCAGATGCGTGCTGATTCTCTCAAACGCAATGATGACAAGGCCTACATTGATTCCCCTCCCCTAACATATATTTGGTTTACCTCTCAGAATTTGGCAGGCACGTGACCAGCCTGAACCAGGGTCTTTTTCTTATCGCCAATGCATGGAGGCAGAGAAGAGAGACCCGGGGAGCGAGGTTGAACAACCCATTCTCGGAGAACAAGGTCATGTTCCTTCCCTGTTTCTTTGTACACGGAAAGGGGCAACAAGGCCCATGACGAAAATAATAACCTCTTATTATTATATGACTTGTGCTTGTAGCCGATATAACGCGCGCTCTGATTTGCTAATTGTGACCGAATTGTAGGGCACTATTCTGCCGTAATGCCCACGGGCTGATTACGGGCTTGCAAAAACAAAGCAAAAGGTAATTAAAAAGCCATATAACGAACTACTTACTAACCGAGCTAGCTCGAGCCGTACCGGGGATATTGGCCCTCGGTCGTTTTTGTACGGACCTCGCTGCGCTCGGTCCGTACTGCCACGACCTCGGGCCAATTTTCTCCCCAGTACGGCCCTCGCGCTCGGTTAGTAAGAAGTTACTAACCGAGCGCAAGTGCCGTACTGGGAAATGTTGCCCCAAGGTAGTGGCAGCACGGACCAAGTGTAACGAGGTGTGTAAAAAAACAACCCAGGGTGAATATTCGCCAGTACGGTCGAAAAAAAGAAAGATTAGTAATTTGTTTATTATATGGGATCGTTTCTTTGAGCGATCGGACACGTTTCCGCTTGGTGAATGTTTGTAATTTTCGTCTTCTATAAACAAACTTTAATCCGCTTGCTATAACTGTGCCGCTGTGATGAAAAAAATTGAAATGCTTTTTGGAAAACGTTTTGGGTTTCGCTCAGCTTGAATTTCCCAGGAGAGAGAAAAATACGGAAATGTAACGTAATGGTCCGTACTGTGAAATCCTGACTAAAAACCAGCCAATCAGAGTTTTCGATTTAGCCTGAGAAGGAGGTGAATTCGACAGCCGTCAAAGTCATTGTTTAATATTCCACACTATTTAACGTGTTGGACAATGAGAACCATTTAAGTTGACTTCAGAGTAAATTGTAATTAGTACATGATTATGATCCAAAAATTCACGTTTAATTTTCTTTGGCTCCATAGAATATCCAGGGGAAGGACTTCATTATTGATTAATTTATGAAATTGCTTATTTGCATTTCATTCTCTCTTTCCTTTATTTATTTATTTATTTATTTATTTGCTGTTTCATACTCGATAAGGAATTATGCAAGGCTATAACATTGTTCTTTGTGTGGTAAGCTGTCACTTAAAATATTGAAGTATTTATATTTTACAGTACTTGGACTGTCATGAAATTTTATCTAATATTAATTCATATGTCTTTTTTTTTCAAGGAATCCTTGCATTGAAGGCGTGGTCGCAGGAAACAGGTGCGTTCTTTCAATATAATATTAATGGCTCTGGGAACCAACTCGCCTATGCGGTTTTCAGTGGGGTCCTGCAAGTTGAATAAGGAGGAAATAACCTTGCTTTTATTGAAAAGCTCGGTTAGACAACTGTTAAGTAGGCCATTAATTTAAGATGTTGCTTTGGCGAAACATGTCTTTTTTTGTGACCGCTTCCAAATTATTTCATTATTCCATCTGCATGAAGACAGCTATCCCTGAAGAAAACTTTAACCAAACATTTAGATGGATAAAAAAAATATCACTTGTCTGAGAAAAGAACGTAAATATTTCTGTCAAAATAAACTCCGTAGACTATTACTAAAACCTGACATATGGCTTTCCTCGTCAAGTCATACTTTAAAAATATTGAAAGTGTCCTGTACACTGTTAACTCGTCCCTGCCCTGTTGCCTTCCGGCAAATGGAAGAACTTATTACAATGTATTGTGAGAAACCTGCACATATTTTCCGTATATTCATATTCCCGCAAACGCACGATAAAGCACATAGTTAGCCAGTGAATAATAACACATTACTCGTCAACTTCTTCAAGCGTTGCTACGTTAACCGTAATGATCTTTGCTTTTGCTCTGAAATCAAATGGCTTATTTCCACATAATTACAGATCTTTATCGTATTAAATCAGTTATGAATGATACAGTCAAGCTGGGTCGATCAACCTTCCTTTTTTTCGCTCATATGAATCATATACATTTTTTTTAAACAACTGTGCTTGGTGAGCTTACAATCAGTGCTTCTTTTTTACAGTTCGTTTAGTTGAAGGTCCAGATCTCTCTGAGGGCCGAGTTGAAGTCTACTTCTCTGGGGTATGGGGAGTAGTTTGCGGTGCAGAGTGGGATGCGGTTGATGCTGCTGTTCTTTGTCATTCATTGGGTTATACTGAAGTCTCTTCGTTTCGAAATAATATCTCCTTCAAGCTGGATAATGGAACCTTGTGGATGACCGAAGTACAGTGCAATGGAGACGAGGCTTCTTTAAGTCAATGTTCTCACTCGGGTTGGCGAAAAAACGGCTGCGCAGAGAATCAAGCTGCTGGAGTGAGATGTTCAAATAGAGGTAATTTTCGTTGTCTCTGTTTTGCATGACTATAAATAAATAAAGCTTTTTAAAGATAAATAAATAGACTTACAAAAGACGTAATTGATAAAACGCACATTTTACCCTACTTATTAGATGCGGTTACACGGGGTACTTTTACCGCGGTACGTAAATGGCACTTTTACCACGAAAGACTGTATTTAGTGAGTTTGAACGACATTTCCCAAGGTAAATTTCCCGTGGTAAATTTTCATGGTTACGAAAAAAGATTAGACGAAGCGCCCATGACATTAAACGCGAGTAAGCTGAAAGGGTGTTTCGATGCCCGAGGTACAAGAGCCAATCACGATGTTGATGAAGTTGTTATTAATTTCCCGCCAATCAATTAGGTGAGTAATATCGCGTTTCTGGTTGGTTAATGACAGGTGCATAAATACTTTATAGAGTGCAATACAGAAGTTGCTATGGAAACACGGGGATTGCACGGAGTATATAAGAAATAATTAACAATTACTGGACGAGGTTGAGCAAAATATCCTGATTTTTTTCTACATAGATGGTGGGTGTAACGATCACTTAAATCCCTTTTTCACCCCTTACAAATCACGATATTTTGCGATAACCGAGTTGAATAATTATTTTTTCATTATATGACTGAGTTAACTTTATTTTTCACAATTCCCAACAATTAAATATTTTTCTGAAATCTCAGGAAAGCGAACTGCCATTTTCACACAAGAGTGTGAATTCAATTACGCATGGGCAGAATATTATTTGCAGCAAAGCACTTATTTGTATACAGTTATTTGCAGGTCACTTGGTGGACTCTCTGCCATGGAAAGGAAGGAAAAAATCCATTGAATGATAAAAGATCTTATGATCTTTATGAACATTTCCTGATTTATGGTCCCTAGTGATGCTTTGAAAGTAATTGCTTCCGCCTACTTAAGTACTTTTAAGGAGGCTCGAAAGAGTTTTCAGCTGAGCACACTCATGATTCAAAATGAGACACCAGAAATAAAAAAATACCGCTAATCTCGCTCAGCTTTCTTCCAATTCCTATATATATGGAATATAAACAGACATCTCCTAGATCCTATTCACGGAAACTACGAAAATTCTACACAAATGGTGTAATGATCACGTAAATCCCTTTTGTGTTGGCGTATAGCTCCACTCGCGCGCGGACTCGAATGAGCGGGTGACGCATGCGTTAATTCTGATCTTGTAACCTCCTCATTTTCACTGAATTTGCAACTTTACTTGTTTACATCTTTTACGTGGTTCGTTTCCATGTTGTTCTTGAGCCACGTACGTGAAATCGCAGAGAACTTTAGGATCCTGAGGAAGCACTCGAACAAGTTCGATTGCTTGATTTTTGAAATGTTTCTTATTCGAAACCTTAAGCAAAAATTTAACAAACAGAGTGATTCCATCCGAGCAAAGCTGTTTGCTTAACACTTCTAACAGTTTTCATTCTCTTCACCTCTTATTTACACTTCATTTTCGCATTCTGTTATTTTTATTGTTCGTATGTCAATCAAGTTAGCGTTTACCTTTCATTCTATTGTTTCAGAAATTGTATATATGCGGAATTTTTCTATCCATGAACTTGAACTTGAAAATAACCATGGAGCGGTCGAAATGTCGTTCTTCTTACTTTTTAATCGCTCGTTTTTATAACAAAATTATTTCGAGCCTCCTGAAAACACTCTTACCCTAAATCACGAAATGCACTCGCGTTCATACGATTCCTATATTTTTCTATTACGAATATGGGCTGCTCAAGATGGAAAGAGGCATTTCTTTAGTTTGGAACTCTTCATAGGTCACTTATAATGCAAGACTTCAGTCACTCGCAGATTCCTCACTTATAATTATTGGACCCACTTAATTTTTTTTTTGGACCACAATTGATTAACAGCTCTACGGGCATGCATCCCGCAATGCCTGTCAAATTAATGTATGAAGTCAAAATATAAGCAGATCCCACATCAGGCAAAGGTTTAGCAAAATACTTTTCATGATTCTATTTCTTTTGTCTTTCCAGCAAGACCTCAGTTTATCTCAAATAGCGTGGATAGCATTACCCTTGAATTTCATGTACCTCCCATGAAACATGTTGCATACACAATAGAAATATGGACGAATAAGACGAAGAAATGGCTTGAAACAAGATGCAGCCAAAGCATTCTCAACGATTCATGCGTCGTAACGAACCTTAGTAAAAGTATAACGGTGACTGACTTAAGTCCTGGACATGCGTACTATATCAGGTTAGCTTTCCCTACGAAATGGACTAGTGAAACATCACAAGCAATGGAAACTAAGGAGCTTGGTAAATATATATTGATATATTTAAGATTTATTTAATGAAGATGGAAATTGAATTTATGTCCCTTTTTTTTAATAAATGTATGGGAGAACGAACATTTTGGGAATCAGAGGGAGAGAGGGAGTGAGTGGCGATTTCGGCCGAACGTAATCTTGACAGAAACAAGGAATACGCGCAAAGGTTCTTTACCAGTCCTCTCGTGTATCTGAAGACCAGTCCTCTTGCTTCGCAATCGAGGGTCTACTCTGGTTACGTGAGTAGTGTGACGTTGTTAGAAAGACACCATCTTCGCCGTCTTCGAACGCTAATGATATTATAGCATATTTTAAGCACCATGGACAGCGATACGTGGATATGAGCGCTATATAAATAAAGTTATTATTATTGACAACTTCTGAATTTTTGCATAATTTGGCTCTGTAGGT
Organism: Montipora foliosa; assembly: GCF_036669935.1. NCBI lineage: Eukaryota > Metazoa > Cnidaria > Anthozoa > Scleractinia > Acroporidae > Montipora > Montipora foliosa. The sequence goes on from NC_090876.1 coordinate 1,350,214, forward strand.
CAATGAAATTACACAGGAACGCACGACCCGGAGCCTACAGCTCCCATACATGGCCTAAGTCACGGCATTTTTACAAACCGATCTAAAGGCAGTTCCAGTTCGGTGACCCTATGAAGTCAGTTTAGTTTCTTCTAATTGGTCACCGGGCTCCCGTGAAAGGCTCATTCGCGGGAAATTCTAAAAATAAATTGGTCTGCGAAAACGCTGTGACACGAACACAATAGAGTTGTTGGCTGCTGAAATACATTAATTACCCTGGTGAAAGAAAGCAGGGTGAAGTAGTGATTCTAGAAACTTGCTTAGAAACCACGCTTCGCATATTTCTTACATTTTGAAGGTACCCCTGTCGAACTACATTTCATTTCAAGATCCAGGAATTCCATTGTATTGGGATGGAGTTCAACCAATTTAGTGCTTACAAACTACACAGTAGAGGTAAGATGCTGTGAGGAAACGACTTGGAAAGAGGCTCACTGTATGGAAAATCTTATTGGTCAGGATTGTACTGTAAGCAATACGACAGCGACTGTGATTGATCTAAAAGAAGGGAAAGAATATTTCTTCAGAGTATACGCAGTGTATAAGAATTGGAAAAGCGATGTTAGTATCCCAAGTAAGGCAATGGTGCCAACGAAGACGGAGGAAATAGGTACGTGACTGTTGCATTCTTTAGTGTGGATTAAAATAAATTTGTAAATTGATAATTTAAGATATTCCATGTGATTGAATTGCTAAGAAACCTGGTTCAGCCAACTTTTCCGTGTTTCCCCCACTTTCTACCTTCACTTCACGATGGCCCCCTGTATACCCTACCCTTATGTTAATTTGTTGTGCGATACCCCACCTTCCTTGTGCAAAGACTGGTACGCAAAAAAGGAATGCACAAGTAAAGTAAAGTAAAGTAAAGTAAAGTAAAGTAAAGTAAAGTAAAGTAAAGTAAAGTAAAGTAAAGTAATGTAAAGTAAAGTTAATTAAAGTAAAGTAAAGTAAAGTAAAGTAAAGTAGTGAAGTGAAGTGAAGTGAAGTGAAGTGAAGTGAAGTGAAGTGAAGTGAAGTGAAGTAAACAACTTATTTCAGTGTTTAGAAACCAATGGGTAAAGCCCCTTTTATACTTTCAGAAATTCCACAAGGTAGGATCTGGATTAGCCCACTGTCTCCGGGATGTACGACGTCAGAAATAGGTCACACGATAACTCTATTTTGCAATGCACCTGGCATATCTCCAAAGTTTTATGAGTGGTCAAAAGGAGGGCAACTTGTTTCCAATAGGAGTGTAAACGGAGTTTTTAATCTGTCAATTTCGTCATCCAAAGACTTTGGATTATACACGTGTAACGCAATCTCTTTATATGGCGTCACTACATTTAACATCAGTCTATGCAGCAGCTCTTCTGATGCCGTAACTGCTTCCACAGGTATGCAAATTAGTAATGATCTCTCATGTCGGCGTAACTGTACCTGGGTTAGAAGGTGGGTTATTTTATAATTGTGATCATAGTGGTTCTTCGTCTTCGTCTCCTCTTCCTCCTCCTCTACCTCCTGCTCCTTCGTGGTAAAGTCCTCCTCCTCCTCCTCCTGCTCCTTCGTGGTAAAGGCAGCTATTTTGTGATTCTGTCATAATTAATCACAATGAGATGCAAACAAAAGGCCACCTGCCTTCATACTTATAATTTTGCAAGCCAAATGCCCTTGATTGTTAAATGCAATATACCCTTTGTATATCTCACCACTCAAGATTGGTACCATTAGCTTCAAATTCATAGCCTAGAGTATTTCTAGTAAAGGGCATCCTATAAGAAGAATTGTTTATTTATGAATAAGGTATGAACTTTTAAATCCGACTTTCTGGCGTCATCATGACGTCATTGTCTAGGAAACATGTGGACAAAATGTCAATTGTACCTGGCGCGGTGGCCTCACGGTTAGTGTGCTCCACTTCGGAGCGAATGGTCCGGGTTCGGGACCTGGCCGGGGACATTGTGTTGTGTTCTTGGACAAGACACTTTACTCCCTGGGTGCCTCTCTCCATCCAGGTGTATAAATGGGTACCAGCGAATGCTGGGGGTAACACTGCGATGGACTAGCATCCCATCCAGGGAGAAGAAGAAATACTCCTAGTCGCTTCATGCTACAGAAACCGGGGATAAGTTCCGGCCTGATGGGCCACTAGGCCTGTAAGCTGACTTTACCTTTTTACCTCGCATTTTAAGGCCCATTTTCACCCTAGACGCAAGGAGCGCCCGGCTTGATTTCCTGTATCAGAAAATTAAAAAAAAAAAATTCAAAGAATCTCACAAAGCCTTTCAGAATCTTCTTCGTCAAAAGCTCTCCGTCGATAAATCTCAGTTTAGGTCCTGATTTGAATGCGTTCTGTACTTATGATACATATTTTTATCGTAGTATGTCATATCTATATGTGTCTAAAATAGTCCTATTTGAAGTCGAATAGTATCGAACAACATGACGAATAGATGGTTTTCACTTGACGTCATCGCCGCCATGTTGGTGGACGAAAACAAAAGATCTGTCGTTAGTGTCTTTTGTTCGTCCACCAAAAGTCGTACGTTTCTCTATTGTGATTGGTGTCTCTAGAGATTGGTTGACAACGTCCTATTGCCGGGGCGATAGAAGAGACAAAGAAAGCAACCTCGGCCACTCTTTTGAGAAAGAGCAGCTTTACAAGAGCATTTTACTTCTGCGTCCCAGGTATCCCAACAAATCGAAACTGACAAAATAAAAGTTAGTTTTAATAAAGTAAGCCATGCATTTCAGCACTGAATAATGTCATCTAGCTCGTTAGCTTCAGAATTGTTCTATTCCTCTTGCTGATTAGCCGAACTGTAAATATTCCGCTCAGGTGATTCTCCAATGTCTAAATCAGTCGATTCCATAAAGATAAAAGGCAATTTTAGCGGTTTCACTTGTTAAATTCACCCGGTAAACCACACGAAGATCAGACTAATGGCGATGTTTCTTGTTTTCAACAGCATTAACTTGCGCGACAAAAATAGTTGGCCAATCGGAATACGCTATTCGAGAATCAAAACAAATAAAAACTATCGCGTTGCGTATTGGGCTAAAATGGGCCTTTAAGGGCCCACAGCCGGATTTTTCGCGCGTTGCTAAGGAAGTGAAATGTTACTTTCGGTAAATGACGTCATCATATCATGAACTGCAAGAAAACCCACTCACAAGCAAAAGTCACCACAGAAACTGTTGTTTCCATCGAAGGTTTTTCCTAGCCCTTCCTCGCGCTCGTTCTCCGATCAACTGCGCATGCGTAAACGAACTGACTTCCGGTTTGGGAAAAAAGCTAAATTTCCGGCCATTTTAAATTGAATTAAATTTTTTTTTACATGGCACGTTTCACCCCCAAATACAGAATATAGCTAAGCATTGATTTTTTAAAATCATCTTTTTTGAAAAAGTTATGGGTATTTCAATATCGTTTATGCCTTTAAAAAGAACATTTTTCAAAATAAAAAGAAAACCATGCTTGGCTGGATGCAAAAACGAATACGAATTATCAAACCATCGATTAAATACCCAAATTGCGTAGCACGGAGACAAATTTAGAGTTTTCTTTTATTGGTCACGTGACCATGGGCGTGGTATGATGACGTCATATTTAGGGTCATTGGCTTACAAAAGTTGGAAACTGACCAAAATAATGCCAAATTCTCTCAAATTACTTAACCATTACATCCTTAGCAACGCACCCAAAAAAATACGTCAGTGGGCCCTTAAGGACGGTTACAAGGAAAGGTCACGTTTATACAAACGTTGGCCGTGTAGCACTTATATTTC
>NC_090876.1:1359020-1364020 GCF_036669935.1 Montipora foliosa
TAAAAGCAAAACGAGCCTTGCATGAAATTAATACGAATGGCACTGCACCATTACTCCAGTGTGGAAGACCGTGCTCAACTAAACGTTCTCAAATGAACACAGTCCCAAGGGCACACTTAACATTATAAGAGGAAAGTTTTGTATAAGTGAATGAAAAACGGTCATATGGTTTGAGACCCGATTTTAAATTTGTATGGTCTTTCAGTGGGTTTCGATTCGAAAATAACCTACAGCTTTTCTATCAGCCACAATTCGTTACGGCTCTTTTGAACATACACTTCTTCAATATTCCCCATATGCTTCCACCTTATATATAGATAGAAACTTTGGCCATTCTTATTGGCTAAGAGAAATGCAGTTTTCAGGTAACACGTACACAGAGTAGAACAGACTTAATTCAGTGCAAATAGAGGAAACAAGCCGAGAATTCTGATTGGTCAATGATGGAAGAAACTCACAGATAGCCAATCAAATGAGAGTCCTGAATTACGGAATTAATATTGATGCCTGATTGCGTGACCCTTCTGTTTCTCCAACATATCTTCCTTTTATGAAGCCCGTTTGGTCCGGATGTACGAGCTTTGTGAGCATTGGCTCAATTCGCCTTGCAATGGCTTTGTATGCATTTTATAATCCACATTTTGTAAAGTGATGGGACGACAATTCTGTAAAAGCAATAATTCAGCGTCGTCTTTCGGTAAAAGCGTAATTATGCCCCTACGCTGATTAAGGCTTGCTAATAGATCTGCACCTACGGGTGAACAATACTCCCGGTATACTAATATCAGTTGATTTTAAGAAAGCTTTTGACTCCCTGGAATGGTCTTATATTCAACGTGCTCTCAAAAATTTCAATTTTGGTGACAGCTTAAGAAAATGGATCGAGATTTTCTACATGGACATATAAAGCGCAGCTTTGAATAACGGCTTGGCAACGGGCTGGTTTAAGCCCTCTAGAGGAGTTAGACAAGGATGTCCACTCTCGCCATATCTGTTTATCTTAACAGCAGAAATACTATCTAACAAAATAAGACAAAACTCGACCATTAAAGGTACCAGAATTTTTGGCTCAGAGATCAAACTAAGCCAATTTGCAGACGATACCAACTTCTTCTGTGCCGATGTGGCTTCCTCTGAACAAGCCTTAGAAACTATGAACTCTTTTGGGAATTTCTCCGGATTAGTACTCAACGTAGAGAAAACAAAAGCATTCTGGCTTGGGAAATGGTTGAATAATAGAACCAAACCGCTAGGGATGAAATGGATGAACACTCCCACCAAATTATTAGGAATCTACGTTTCCTATGATGAAAGAGGTAATAACTAGATGAACTTTAATGTGAAAGTACAAAAACTACAGACCAATTTAGACATTTGGAAATCGAGAGGATTAACGCTCTATAGAAAAGTATTTATAATTAGATCTTTGGGGTTGTCTAGCTTAATATACTCAATTTCCAATGTTAACGTCCCTAAGGAAATAGTGTCAATGGTAAAAGATAAAATGTTTTGGTTCCTTTGGAAAAATAAGAAGGACAAAATAAAACGCACTAGTATGTATCAACACCTTTCCACAGAGGGCTTACGGATGATTGACATCGAACTTACAAGAACAACGCTTAGACTTGCGTGAATGAAAAGATTTATTTTTAGAGATAACTGCAGTTAATTTTGGAAAGTAGTATCGGACTACTTTTTTTAACAAACATGGAGGCTTTAATTTTCTGCTTCGATGTAACTATGATGTCAAATATTTAACGCATATTCCGACATTCTATAGAGACATACTTATTGCATTTTACGAAATCAAGACTCTGTACAATTATGATCAAGGAATCTTTAATAACAAAGACATCTTAGTTGATGGGAAACCGTTATTTATGAAGGGTATCCACTCGATCCAACAGCTTTTTAACGAAAACGGCCAATACCTAACTGTTCAAGAATTTAAAGGCAAATATCATTGTAACACAAACTTTTGTTTGTATTTGTATTTACTGTTTGTATTTAGAAATAAATTAAACATACAATAATAATAATAATAATAATAATAATAATAATAATAATAAAACAGGAATATGTTCACTCATGTGCAGTAATTACGTTTAAGAGCCGGTTTCGAAACCGTGAGCTTTCTCAGAGGGCTTTGTTTTCCCGTGACTACATAATAACCAAGTGCTTTTCTGGAGGCCTCCCTTCCTTCCTGTCTCATTACATGCAATTCCTCAATATTTCCTATATGTCTTCACCTTCTTAATGCACCCAAAGCTGCTCTTAAGCAGTCACTTCCATTGACACTGAGAAATATTTGCTTCTTGCCCATGTGCTTTCCAAAATCCAGATTTTTAACGATGAGCTCTCTCTCAACTTTAAAAGCAAAACGGGTGCTAATTTAACACATTTGCATAATAAATACACATATACTATTTATTGAAATATCTCTTATTATTCTGTGCGTACCCATGTGTCACTTGATCCAAACTGATATTGGGAACTTTAATATGAACGACGCTCGACGACATAACAGGTTGAGATGCATCTTTGGACATACGAATAATTCCGCTATTCAGGGGTTCTGCGACGTAAAGCCTGTATGGAACGCATTTATTTTCTAATGAGAGGTTTTACGGTAAACGAAATTGTTCACGAGAAAAGTAAGATACAACATGATTGAGCCTTTATATTACAACGTGTCCGCGATATTCGCGATATTGAGTATCGCACGTAACAGATATTTGACATAAACCAACGGTAAACATGTGCATGGTAGGCTTTTTTTCGACCAAGCAAGGGAAACCCTGACTTGATTTTTAGGTTTGTTAAATAGTTTTTCATATAAAATTAACACACATGGTTGTGTTGGTAGATGTAATCTTGAAACAAAAGATGGGTGGGGAAGGGCACCGTTCATAGAAATCGCCCCAACTAAACCTCTTTTCCCCAACCTCCTCTTCCTGAATAATTGAGTGTTCTGTCCCCAACAAAGAAACCTACTTTCGGCCGGGAGTCAGCTGTTACTCCTGTGTGAGAAGTGAGGGAACATTTTGCGTAAAGGCAACGGACTACGAAAAATATGAATAGCTTTCTCACTTAATTTTTTCTCTCTTTCGACAGATTCTTTTAACCGCACAGCCGTCGCCGTCATTACAGCTTGTTTTATTTGCTTTGCAATATTTATCGTTGTTCTGATCCTCTTAAAAATAGCACGGCTCCACAGAAGGAAAAAGAAACAGGCTCTTGAGGTAAATTCTGGTCGGGAAGAGATGGCTATGTTGCATTACAGACAAAAATCTTTCAAGTCCGCCAACAACAATGAGGATGACGGTGAATAAGAGCCTGCGTTTTTCTTTGTCAGATACTGGTTGCTAGTACGCAGGATTACATAGAATATTAATACAGGCTTTCCTGCATCGACCTGAGAGGAGCACCATTGCGTTGATTCTCGCTTTTTTGTTTGCAAGTGAACAGTGCAATCAAATAAGTGTGCAAGTAATAGGGTCTATGGTATTGCTGTAACAGAGGACTTTCCATGTAAAAAATGTGAATTAAAAGTATTTGAAGGCTTTAGGGTGGAAAAACTATTGTACCTATGATGGTCGACCGAGCGACCGACTGAACAACTAAGGTTTTGTCTGTCTTACTGACTGACGGACTCGATGAATAACCAACCTACTGACCGCTCAACTGGCTTACTGACTGACATTGTTCCCATAAGATATAAACGCCCATGATCACGTAACCAAATACGTAAGGGCTTCAAAATCAAAGTGATAATTTCCCACCTCGTTCCTTTAGATTTTTTCTTCTAACTGCCTGATGATTGCTTGGTGAGAAGCATGAAACTCGGAGTAGCAAATAAATGTTTTTGACCTAATTCAAGTCTACGTATATATATAACTGCCAGTAGAAGAACTGAAAACTTCATCTGCTATAAAAGTGCTCGATGGTTAAACCAGAGCTGTGAATAAAGATAAATTTCTGGAGTCGGACTAGTTCAAAAACATTTAATTGCTACTCGGAGTTTCATGCTTCTAATGAAGCAATCATCAGGCAACTGACAACAATAACGGTTACATGTAAAGATATACAAATTTGAAAGTGGGGAACAATACTTACTAGCATAACGTGTCAAGATGTGATTGGACGGCAAAAGCGCTAAACGATCGAGTAAGACTATTTTAGGTGAACGCGCTACTTAACAGAAATTTCTTAGAATGTCTACTGGTTGATGTCATTTCGTTTCTATGGTTAAGTGTCGACATTTCCGGCTTACAAATTATGAAATATTTTTCCCATAGGCAAAGATTACATTTTTTGTTGGCAAGCTAGGTCGTATTCTAATGCCAGTACTGCAGACAGTACTGTTTCGGCCTTCTGCATGGGCCTCATCAGTGCAGTGCTGATGTCTAGGACGGAGGTTAAGCTTATAAAGCCACCCCAAATGTCCCACACATGTGGTACATCTAAGCCATGCCAGAGTGCTCAAAATAGCGAGCTAGTGAGCACGCGCAATTGCTAGCGGCAATGACTCATCCCAGTAGAGTGCTCAATTTGGACATGAAAGCAAAAGCTTTGTAATGCCAAAGAGCTATATAACAATCTTTTTCTACTCAATATAGTTTCATATGGACTTTAATACAGGTCTGTTTCGTAGACCAACAAGGAGTTGGACCACTCATCAGTTAAATTCCATGTAGCATCGCTGGGGTTTATATACATCAGTAGCGTGATCGTTACAAGATTCAAACTTAAACTGATTGAAAAGACCGAGCACCTCTGCAAACGCATGAGATGGAAGGCGTTTTTCTACCTTAACCCTAACGCGGACGGCAGCCGCAAAGAAACATTTGGATTTTCCTCCCGTAAATCACCTCCACAAGTAGCTGCGATGCTTAATTTTGAGAAGATACTCCTTAACATGATCGAGACCATCAAATTCCGGAAGGTGAAGTGTGCATTCCAGCAAAAGCTTTACTCAGACATTTGCAATAACATCATGA
>NC_090876.1:1394020-1401520 GCF_036669935.1 Montipora foliosa
CTAAAAATAAGCCTTAAATAATTACGCTATTGAGAAGGAATTTCTTTGCATGTCTGCAACTTGTTACAAGCTCATTTCTGTTGTTAAGGGTGCCAAATCTGGTCTACAAATTATATAGTATTTCTCCCACAGACATAAATTACACTTCTTCGTTACATTTGAATAGGATCTCGCATGCCTAACATAAGTTTAGGTTTCACGAGTAACCATCGTTTAATGCTACAGAACTGTTTCGTATGGTACAAGTACCCCACTCATCAGGCAATTTTAACGACTGAACTGTTGAAATTTGGAAAGCTGGCACTTAAATACGGAAATTTGAATGGTTGCTATAGTAAATGCGTTACATTTTAGCAGCTGCTAGGTAACAAAACATGATATAAGGGGATTCTATGTCGGTATTTTAAATTTACGTTACTCTAAAGTTCCGGAGTACATATCGGTTTCTGTGGGGGCATGAACTTGCTAATTCGTTTCTTCTGTTGAGGCTACACAGTTCTTTCTTACACATGATTATGAATTTTTCATTCAGACAAAGACTACATTTCTTGCTAATATTGCTGTAGGGTCTACATTTTTTAAGAATTTTCCATTTAATTTGAAACGGTTTCTTTGCATCTTGTAAGTGCCAAACATGTTTGGAAAGCTCTGTCTCATTTCTTCTGTTTGAATGTCGAAAAGATGTTTTGTGATTCCTGTAGCGTTCCTTGAAGTTTGTGGCTAGTCCAACGTAGGTTTCAGTTGTTGTCTCGGTGGTGACTGTTGCTTGATAAATTACGTTAGTTTGAAGGCATTTTCCTTCGAGTGGGCATTCAGGCTTTTTTCTACAATTGCAGGTGTCAGGTTGCGGTGCTGGTGTATTTGCATCTGAAAGAACGTGTTTGTTGTGTGACGATATGATGGATTTCATGTTTGGTATACATGAGTAGCTTAGCTTGAGTGTGTGTCTGTTGAAAATCTTGTAGAGCGGATGGTTGTTCTGGAAGCATTTTTCGACGATATGTAGGAATTTTCTACCAAGGTTGGTTTTGACGCTTGAATCGAAAGGGGGGTTGTACCACGTAATGTCCCTTTTCCTCTTTCTTTTGTTTTTCGGAGCGGGCTCTGGATTGTATGTTAGTTTGTGGTCATATCCACTTTCTTTGAGTGCGTGTTGATAAGGGCCAATTGATTCGTCGAATACTTCTTTGCTAGATGAAATGTTAGGTAGTCTTTTGTTGATGTTTAGTGGTATGTTTTTCAGTAATGCTGGGGGGTGGTTGCTTTGCCGGTGGACGTACGATAGTTTGTTGTTGGGCTTCATGTATGGTTTGTAGCTTCCATCTGTAAGGTCGAAGGTTACGTCAAGGAAGTGGGCGATTTTTTTGTTGGCATCGATTGTGATCTTTAGGCCATTTGATTTAAACACATTGCTGACTTCTTTTTTGGTTTTTTCAATTTCTTTTGGGATGGCTTTGCAGACTGCAAGACCATCGTCACGGTACAATCCAACTTCATCTTTGAATTTAGATGCGATCAGGGAGAGCATGTAAGTTCCTATCAATTCGCACGTTTCTGCTCCGTCGTATGAGCCCATTGTAACATCAAACATGTCGTTTGTGTTCTTCTTGGTCCATGGAGAGTTTTGGTGGTAAAGGAGCGATTTTTTCGCGTGGATGATGATGTGGCGGTCTTGTTGGGTGATTGTACTGAATTTGGAGGCATAGTCTTTGTCTGAATGAAAAATTCATAATCATGTGTAAGAAAGAACTGTGTAGCCTCAACAGAAGAAACGAATTAGCAAGTTCATGCCCCCACAGAAACCGATATGTACTCCGGAACTTTAGAGTAACGTAAATTTAAAATACCGACATAGAATCCCTGGAATTACTGGTCCTTGCATGGGGATCCCTGTGGCACCTGAGAGGTCAAGGTAAGACATTTCCTGACTTCCTGACTTAAATTTTGATCAAGTCCTATATAAGAGAATTACCTTCTTGGTCATCTCTAAGTCATAGGCGATCAATTTCTGCCAAGTAGTGTCACAGAAATACTGACAAGTTATTTTATTTAAACCAAGGCACAAACTCTAACTCAGGGTATAATCAACCCCCCCCTAAACTAACTTTGCCTTGCTCTTATAGGTGCAAACTAACATTTAAATCATAGCTTAGACACTCTAGAGTTTGCACAGGCATGTCTTGACGGAGCCCCCCCTGGTTCAAAGACCGCGCCAAGAGGTTGAATACGGGCTTCGCCCGTATTCAACCGAAAATTTAAGCAGCCACCTTCTTCAAAAATCAGTCAGATATATATATATATATATATATATATCATTTCATTTGTTGCACGTCTGCTGATAGAGTGCTCAATAGTAGAACCAGAGCGTTAATATGATCCAGGTGATGTGATCAACAAAAGGGATGACTAGGCATTTTATTACTAACTAGTTTCGTACCGCAATAAGGTCGCAATAGTAGCAAGTATGATAAATACTGTAGGAAACAGACAACTTTTTTAAAAGACATGTTTCGGCATGCTTATGCCATCATCAGTTTAATGAGCTCCTAAGTGTGAACAGTTATAAAGTCTACGCATGACGTAATACAAAAGCGGGTACTATCTACAGCGTGACACCAAACATCAAGGTGTAAACTAAAACGTGAGAAAAGTGTTGTAATGCTGCAATTGTTTGTTAAGTTACGGTTTGATCTTATTTATATGAAAAGCTTCTTTGAGTTTTAAATCAATTGAGTTGCTGGCAGAATCCAGAATAGTAAAGCACGAAGGGGAGTATTTTCTCTTACATAAAGGAGATGTGTTGAAATGCTTAAAAATATGCGGGTTTTTATCGCTTTCCGTGTGTTCCTTTATCCTGGTAGAAAAGTGGCGACTAGTTTCGCCAATATAACGGGAATTACAACCCGCACAAGAAGATTGGTAAAAAAAGCTCTATTATGCAAAGTAGAGAAAATGTCGGAGCTCCGAAAGTTAAAACGTGGGTTTGACAGGAAAAAGAAAGATGAGGACTCGCGTGTGATTAACCAGTAATTTAATGCGGTCCCTGGAAGAGTGTTTGCGAGTTGCGTAAGATGTTGAAGAGGGATCTAGAGAATGAGCGACCAAGATATAAAGTCATGGCTTGTTGCATGGGGACTCTGTCGCATGGGGGCTCTGTCATGGATTGTCGCATGCAAGTCTAACAAGTATGAGGTAATAGTCCATGGCCAAAACAATTGACTGCACCTCTTTATGGGAGACTTAGTGAAGGAAATGTCGACTTGTTGGGTAAGGGAATAAGGCGTGCCATATGAAACATCGCTTCTTCTGAAGTCACCTTAGTCATGTTCCAATGGCCTTAATGGTATTAATGGCCTGAATTGCCTTAATTTCCTTAAATCAAAACATGTTTTCAATGGAGGTTACAGTCCAGTTTCTGACAAAATAAAACCGTCCCAAGTATTCTAGTCTAATTTAAAGACATTAAGGTATGTGGAGAGGACCCGGTTTTCATAAAATCAGCTGTATATATCTTTTTTTTTTTTTTTTTTTTTTTGAGTAGAACGTATTTCGTAGAGCGTACAACTCAATCGATTGAGGAGCAATAACTATGACTTCACAGAAGTTCAGGTTTAATCGTTTTAATGCTACAGAACTGTTTCGTATGGTACAAGTACCACTGACACTCATCAGGCAATTTTAACGACTGAACTTGGAAATCTGGCAGTTAAATACGAAAATTTGAATGGTAAATGCGTGACAATATAAGAAACTGCTAGGTGAAAAAAACATGAAATGTTAAGGGGATTATATGTCGGTATTTTAAATTTACGTTACTCTAAATTTCCGGAGTACATTTTTTTTTCTTAAGACGAACACCAATGACGCAACTAAAGAATCGTGCGGATTTAAATCGAAACGGTCACCACCTCATGTAAAAGGAGCTGAATGAGTTTGAGGACTGTATGCTTGACACGATACAGCGAGTTGAATTCAAGACCAATACTTACTCTAACGAACTTCAGAAACAACTCCGTAAAGACATAAAGGAAATACGAGAAGAAAACAAGATCTTTGTGAAAGCAGACAAACGACCAACTATTACAAGACTACACCCAAAAGCTACGTGACACTTGTAAACAAAAACGTTACGAAGACCTACAAGAAGACAAACTCAAATGTACAGTCAGTCATGTTGGTTCTACCAGGGATGTGAATCACTTCGAAGTCGAGGTTCTGCATTTTCAAGGCGAGTCTTTCAAGGCGCGGTGGTAGTTTAGCTGTTGGATTGTTGAGCAGTGGAAGCAGTGGCTTGTGGTCTGTTGCTAATTTGAATTTTGGTGCACCAAGCAGGTACATCTTGAGCCTGGTTGTAGTAAATTCTGCTGCCAGGGCCTCTCTCTCTATTTGAGAGTACCTCTTCAGATCTCTGTGTCAGTTAAGATCCGGCTCACATAGTGTACAGGTTGGAATCCTTTGCCAGTCTTCTGAAACAGTCCTTCTCCCAGTCCTTCGGGGCTTCCGTCGCAGATTATGAGTGTTTCTCGCTCTGGATGGTATGGGGTTAGGACTGGGGCTGCGGTGATGGCGGCTTTCAGGTCCTTGAAGGCTTTTTCTTGTTCTGTCGACAACTCAAACTTTGGGTTGAATTTTGTGAGCTTTCGCAGTGGTTCGCACCGACTGGAAAAGTTACTAATATACCTGGATAGGTAGGCTACCATTTGGAGAAAAGAGACTAGTTCCTCTTTGCATGCTGGTGGAGCACAGTTTTGGACTGCTTGAATCTTGGTTGGGCTTGGTTTAAGGCCTTCTTGTGTAAACAGGTGTCCGTGGAAGTCGATGGAAGCTTTTCCAAATTCGCACTTTTCACGTCGCAGGGTCAGGTTGTGATCCTCCAGTCTCTGTAGCAGTCGTGCAAGAGACTTGTTGTGTTCGTCCCAGTCTCTACCACCGATCATGATGTCGTCACGGTTATTGAGAACCTTGCGGGTGCCTGATATAACTTTGCTGATCTCTGCGTCGAACAGCTCTTGACTGTTGACTCCTCCGAAGGCCAGGCGTTTGTACCAGTAGTTTCCCCATGGAGTGGAGAATGTCATAGTCTTGCGTGATTCGGGATCAAGGCAGAATTGATGGTAACCATGGTTAAGATTTAGTTTGCTGAAGACCTTACAGTCCCTGAATTCGGTTACAAAATCTTCTGTAATTGGGGCTTGAATGTTTCGTGTGCGGAGCATTGATTTGTTTAGGAGGCCGAGGTCCAGGCTGACTCCGATGTCTTTTGGGTTATTGGGCTTTGGTTGCACAGCGATTGGTGAGCACCAGGTGATCGCTTCGTTGTCAGGGACTTTCTCCACGATGTTGTTTGCGATAAACTCTGCAATTCTGTTCTGGAGTGGTTCAATGAGATGGTATGGGACACGTCTAGGTTTCTGGGCGATTTGTTTGGCGTCCTCTTTCATAGGCAGATGGATTTGTATCTCTTGGCCATCTCTTGTTGCCTTGCCAACTCCTTGGAAAAGATTATTGTACTGATCTAGGATTTTCTCCAGCTCAGGAGTCTCGTTTTCGATTTTCTTTACGGCTTTGTTGGGCTTTTTTAATCCACCAGTCTCATAGATCTGTAGCATGCCAAGTTCGTCTAAACTTGGTCTTCCGAGTAGAGGTAGAGAGTTAATCTTTTCTTTTACTCCCACGATGTTTGCGGTGATTGCTCTCGTTTGGCTTTCAAGTTTCACGATTCTTGAAGTGCCATTTTCGGTTTTTCTGTTTGCAGTTTTCGGAACTGATATTTATCCATGATCTTTGTGTCTGTGCCGGTGTCTGGCTCAACTATGGTTTCGATGCCGTTTATGAGGATGGTGCAGGTCTTTTGAATTGCCTTGGCTCGTCGCTTTGTGGATCTTGAGGTGGTGGATGAAACGTTCATCGCTCGATGTATCGCTGGCATCGGACTTCCGGTCGATTTCCTCGTGACCCGACACTTAGTGGACTTTCCCATTACGACTGTTTGGTCTTCGGGAATTTCTTCGTCCTCGCTGATCGCGTCTTGTTCTGGAATCTTGTGGATAGCGAGTTTTGTCTTGCTTTGAACGATAGCTTTTCTTTCCTTAAGGATTACTTCGGCAGACGTTTGCATAATGATTTCGTTTTCCACATGCGGTGCAAGTGGCGCGGAATGCCGGGCATTTTTGCGTGTGTTTACGCCCACAGCGACCACATGGTTTTGAATCTGGGGTTTCTTCGACGCGTTTAACATCTTTTTCTTCCTGAGAAATCTTCTTTTCCATTTCTGTCGCTTGCTGGTTGGTCTCTTCGTCGATAGCGGCTTCATCGAGGATTTCTTGAAGAGTCCAGCCTTGTCGAATGGCTTTAACTCGAATCCTTTTATTACGCATTACGGTTTTAATCAAGTGGTCTCGGATGGCGTCGTTCTCATCGTGATATTCGCATTTCTTGGCGATTTCTCGTACTCGATCGAAGTATTTGGCAAGTGATTCGTCTTCTGCTTGCTGCAAATTACCGAGCTGGAATCTCGCGTAGTCTTTGTTTTTCTTGGGAAGAAAGTGCTTGTCCAGCTTTCGGATGAATTTCGTGTATTCGTCAGCGGGTGGGTCTTTGTTTTCGACATCTGGTAAGGAGTCTTCGAGATCGGCGATATCGTGACCGCCGTAGATGATTAGACCATCTTTTTTCACCTCTGGGTCGTGAATGCCGAAAAAGCGGAATTGGCGTTCAATATCTTTCTTCCATTTATCCCATCTGTTAGCGGTGTTAGTGGGATCGCGGTCGATGGCGAAGGGTGTAATATAATTACACAATTTGTGCTGTCTGTTTGTAACAGTGATGTTTTGCTGTGCCGGTAGTGCTTGGGCTTGTGGAGCGGCGCTACTGCTCAGTGAAGCCGAAACAGCTTCATCAGGATCTATCATTTTCTATCTGTGTTTTCTTCGCTTCTTTGTCTTAAATCTCGTCCTCGTCGCCAATGTAGTGATCGGGTAAGACAAAGGAAGACAAGTACACGCGTTCACTCTCAGTTGTAATTCACTGTAATCTCTAATGTTGGATGTTCATGTTACATTGGTAGTAAGTTATTAAATCACGTGTGTCAATGATATAATTGCTACAATATGTAAGAAAGAACTGTGTAGCCTTAACAGAAGAAACGAATTAGCAAGTTAATGCCCCCAAAAAAACCGATGTGTACGTAGAGTAACGTATAAATTTAAGATACCGACATGTAATCCACTTATATATCAATTTTTGTCACCTAGCAGCTCCTTAAATGCAACGCATTTACTATAGCAACCATTCAAATCTCCGTATTTAACCGCCAGCTTTCCAATTTCAACAGTTCAGTCGTTAAAATTGCCTGATGACTGGGGCACTTGTACCCTACGAAACAGTTATGTAGCATTAAAACGATGGTTACCCGTGAAACCTAAAGTTCTGTGAAGTCATAGTTATTGCTCCTTAATCCATTGAGTTGAGCGCTCTACGAAATACGTTCTACTAAAAAAC
>NC_090876.1:1421520-1424020 GCF_036669935.1 Montipora foliosa
CGCAGTTTAAAATTCATTTTATGGAAGTGAAAGATGCCCCCGTCCAGATAGGGTTAGACCCTACTCTTATCGAACAATGAGTGGGTTCTTTAACGTCCCATACTATTTAATTTCCAACAAGGGTTATGAGACGGGACCTCCAGTTTACGGTCCTTATCCGAGAAGAGTTGAAAGTCTAACCATTTGCAGATGTAATTACAAAGGCAGCACATTCTCCTCAGTTATTTTGAGACCCTGAGTGTTGGTCCGGCCGGAGTCGAACTCACAACCTCCCGCAAGACAGCCCGGTGCTTAACCAACTCAGCCGCCTTTTCTTCAGTAAGTTTACAAAAATAAGCGACAACAGGAAAAACGAAGAGTCTCAACTAAACTATTAGATAGCAAACATTTCGATAAAATGTATACGCATTTTTTCAGTCCAAACCAATTTGAGATGCAAAGCGAATTCGCTGCGTGTCGAAACAACAAAACATTTAAAGAAATCAAAGACGTTATACGAATTGTTTGTCGACTTTTCTCTGAGAAATCGGAGAAATAAGACAGCTAACAAACATATCTCGTAGTAAGATATACAAATTGCTTACCAATCTGATATAAGCTTAAATGTCCGTATAAAAGACAAAAACAAGGAGTACGAACCTGGTGACAATTGTTTATTTAAGAAAAAAATCACTCATTTCACACAAAATCGTTGCTTTGCTAATGCAGAGACAAATCCTAAGATGCCTTTATAGTTTTTTGGTCTCTTCCCATGTTCAACGAGGAACTGCTTCTTCAAGAAAGGATTATTTGAGGCAAAACATCCTTCGTTCGCAGCAACGTCCGAAGACAGTTGTAGCCGCATTATCATTATCATTTTTATATCTCGCAGACCCGCACATCGTAATCCGTAATTTAGCAAGACAGCCGATCCATAGACCTAATCGGCTAACTCATTGTTGTACCCAATTCAGATCTCCCGAGATTAAGATCCTTTGTGTATTCTATTTGCATGATAATGTAGCATTCTTATTTAAATGATACTGAAATACCTGCAACAAAAACGTTTTATTCCCAAAGGGTTTGAATTGGGTACAACATTGAGTTAGCCGATCAGGTCTATCTCGCAGCGAAACACCCAAACGCTGATCACTACCGGTTCAAACAAAGAAAAAAATCAAGAAGTATGAAAGATAGACGGCGACTGTTATTTCCAGTCTTTGGACTGAAGCGCGCCCTGAAGGAAGCGTGGCAGCGAAGACGGCGGAGTCAGTCAGGAAGCTGCTCACCTGGGGATCGGCTTGTGAAGAAAATTCTAGGTGCGCAGGGATATGATGACATCAATCTATTGAGCTGATGACCCTTCATGTAGAAAATCTGCATTCAGTCGCTTATCTCTAAAACCAAGGCTCCACAACTTTCAGATATGCGCGCGACATTGGAAGCACAGTGAAAGAAGGACTAAAATTCACAACTTCATGGTCTTATTATTACACAAGCCGTGGTTCGTGTACTCAGTCTCCGAGAGATCATTGGGCTTTTTTGAAACGCCATTAATACTACTACCTCCAGCGATCAAAGCCACCAGGGACGGGATTTCAAAGATGCAGGACTGGGCAAGCGCACATGGGCCTATGCGATAGAGAAGTGTGCGCCAGGAAACCACCATGGCAAGGGCTAGAACACTTCCAGATTACCTGTATCAAAAGGAAGTTCAGTTCAGAGAAAAAGTCAGCTTTCAGTAAACTTCAAATGCCCCAAACATACATGGAAGAACCTGAGGAAAATACTGTTGAACACAAAGTGTCCCAACTCGACTCCAGTAGTGATGAAGAAAGTTGTGCGGGTGAAGACTTCATAGAAGAAGAAAGCAATTAAGGGAATCTGCAAATTACTCTTGATATAGTGCAAGTACGTGTTGTCCTAAGCAGGGTGTATATGTGTATGGAGATGATTCAAGTGAGGCCAACGCTACTGTATGCATGTAATGGATGAAGAAACTTCGCTGATCCACAGCATTATAGGAACTCCTTATGCGACGATCAAGGGCAGAGAAAAAAATCTCCGACCCAGGTGTGAATCGAACCCACGACCTCCGGATTAGATCACCGTTGCTCTACCGACTGACCTACAAGGCCAGACGAGAATAGGTCGTGAGAATTTGAGGACAAATCGGCTCGGCCCAAGCCAGGTACTTCATGCAAGTGCGTGTTGTCCTAAGCAGGGTCTATATGTGTATGGAGATAATTCAAGTGAGGCCAAAGCTACTGTATAGATTAGATTTTCTCATTCGCGCAACATCCCGATTTGGCCGTTCTGTTCGTTTTAACGGTCTATATGTTTTCTAAAGTAGAGCAATGAGTAGGAAAACAGCTGTCTCTTGAAAATGACCAGCACCTGTCAACATCGAAAGTAAATCATAGAAATTCAAGCACATAATGTTCACTCATTTAAGTCCTCTACAAGTGACGTCATTCAGTCTAAGTAAACTTTTGCGTTTAAGTCCATTCATTACATTAGT
>NC_090876.1:1431520-1441520 GCF_036669935.1 Montipora foliosa
TTGTGTGTTTCATGTTACTTTTGAATCAGAAGCCTTGATTGATTGAATGGTGCGCTTCTCTTATCGTCTGTTATCAACTTTTGATACAAAAACAAAAGAACAAATCTAGTCGGGACCGGCGATCGCTTTATAGAGGTGGCCGCTTAATTAGGCTTCAAACCGAATTATATTGTGGATACTGGCCGCTTAAGGATGGAGAACTTCATCGGCACCAGGTACGTGGCACTCTGGACCCTCGCCGCATTTGTATCACCATTTAAAATTGTGGTCAGACGTGTTGTCAGACGGGTTTTACGGAGAGATGAAAGCACGAAGACACTGTTGTACAGCTCCGACTTCACCAACACTTATTAACGCCCAGTCCTCTCACACATTAGAAGAAAAAAAAACACATGTTTAACGGGCAAGTCCAGGCACATTGTTGCTTGCACATACAGATCTGTTGATCAAGGACAAATAGACGTTGTTACGGGATACCATCTGGTCGTTGATACAATTGATTAATATGATCGCACAGTTAGTGATTCATGACGCGGCTAATGAGTCGAAAGGAGGTGTAATTTTTGGAAAGAACACTCGCTTAGCCTTCCTCGAATGCCCTTATGATATACGTGGCAGTTGGCCATTTATTATGATTCCGTGACATTATACTCCTCATTTTCCACACACTCCGTGTTTTCCACACTCCGCGAAACATGTGATAACGTGGTCCCTCACGTGCACAGTTTACGGTCTATAATTAATTTAAGATCTAGTTCTGCTAAAACAGACGGAACAACCAACTTTGCTCGCTTCTGATTAGGAAAATGGTAGTTATGCCAACTATACGTGATAAATTTCCAGAGCTTTCTTCGGTCAGCTTCCAGTTAACAAAACTCCCGTTCATCTGAAGAGAAAAGGTGATTACAGAGTGCTATCACGCGATAAAATCTCGAGCTTATAATCGTGAGTGAGCGAGTGAGTGAGTGAGTGAGTGAGTGAGTGAGTGAGCGAGTGAGCGAGTGAGGGAGGGAAGGAGTGAGTGAGTGAGTGAGTGCGTGCGTGCGTCTGGGAAGAACGAAGTGACTACTATTCTCACTGCATAATTAATTAGCTCATGGCAGAAGTTTTCATTATGCGTTTGAATTCCCCCGTTTCCGCGCACGCTTATTGCGGTGTTGATGCCTTGCGGTCTTAGAGTATATATTTTATCTGAAACGTGGTCATTTTAACCGTACTCCGGGACGACGGCCAACTTTCGCGACCCACCCACCACCCCTGGGGGCGGTTGAGAGCACCCTACGCTTTATCCTCGTTGCATGCCTATTGCTTCAGCAGTCGCGAACTCTTCCCATAACTTAACCTTATGCGATGAGGTAATGAGTATGCAGTGAGGATATTATACTTCCTCACTCATCACTTTAACTCGCTCATAGCTTGCACATTCACGGGTTAATAAAACGAGAAACGTCACCTTATTTGAATAAACCTGTGCTTGACGACTTGAGACAAGTGCTGTACATGATATAAAGACCCGTTATTCTTTAGGTCTTTTAATTAACACGCTATTACCTTTTTCAAGGCATACTCTGGCACACTATATTTATTAAATCATTGGTGATCTGTCAACCGAGGTTAGAGCATTCGGAAAACCGTCATCTGGAAGTGCAAACAATGGCCGGAGAAAAACACTCGCGCAAGCATAAATTCTAGTACAACTTGTCCTGATTTTAGCGTTGGTTTTAGTGTTTCCAGATGATATGTTTTATTGCTTTTTGTAAACTTCCTTCTAAGACACTGTTCCCCTCAGATTATGTGGCTGAAGATTTAGGTCCTTAGTCGTTTTAGGGGATAGAGGTTTATTCCTTGAATGTCAAAACTGAGCTTGGATTTCCTAAAATTGCTACTATATCATTTCGCACTTGTAAGAACAGAATTTACCCACCAGAATTACCCTTACAGAGTTGCAAAAGTATCTGTCGATATTTTTCCATTGAAATTTTTATTTTTCACAGTTTTTTAATCCAGTATTTTGTAAGGCAACTACGGCCTTCCTAGAAGACCGCAAACAATAGTTGGGTATCCCTTTTTTCGTCTTCTTGCTATGGCTCCTCTTGTATGAAGAAGACGTACTACTTATAATCGAGGGAGCAAACGACAAACGCACAGGCAGAGAGACAACCTTTCCGATATAGCTTCTAGTCAATCCCGGATCTCTGTCGTGCATTCCGAAGATTAATAGCTGCTGCCGCTGCTCTTCTTTTAAAGTAAAATAAGAATATATAACAAACGTGTTTGTTTTAGGGTTACTTGTTGTTGAGAATAATTGACGTTTGCTGTCGTAAGACAGACACACTGCAGCTTTGAACCTCATGAATGGGTCGTTTGAGCGACTTTATTGTCACTCCATTCTTCTGGATTTCCTTTTTGGATACAGTTTGTAAATGGCTCCAACGCAGATCACAGTGCAGGTCATCATCTCCTTGATCTTTTTCCTGAATCGCTGACTCAAAAGAGCATAGATAAACGGGTTGATGGCAGAATTGACCATGATCATTGTGGTACAAACAACGTACATCACATTTCCAAAGACGTGTGTGCGGATATGAAACATAAGAACATAGCTTATTGACTGAGCTAACCAACACACTCCAAAGATGACACTGACAGTTATAGCAATCAGGGTAACTCGCTTTCGTATTCTCACCACACCCTGTTGATTTAAATGTTGAGAACAATTGAGTATCATATTGAACACGAAACAAATCAGAAGATGCAACCGTTGATCCAAAAAATAACACCTGGTTTAATATGTAAGCATAGTGCTAACGTCTTAAGTCGAGTGACGTCTAAAACACGTGTGTTTCATCAATTTGTTAACTGGTCATAAAAAAAATATAATGAATTTCAGATATTTAACTGAATTAAGCATTACTTTAAGTAACGTGATCCTAACTACATGTACTTACATCAACTACATGTACTTACATCATTTTGGCAATTAAGATAAAGTGATTCTTTTCGTTTCAAACCTGTTGTCGAAGAATTAATTCTGAACGTTTGAACCACAAAGTGTATATGACTCTGCAGTACAAGACCATCATCAATGAGACTGGAAACACTGCCAAGACCAGCAACCACGACAGGCTGTAAGCTATCCCCGTCCAATCTTTAGGCCACATCGGAACACATAAGCCCCGTTCTTTGTCAAAATCCTTCACCAGAAACGTTGGGACCATGAAGATTGCACCAAAGATCCAAGATGAGGGAATAATTACCTAAAATAACAGCGTGTAAAAGGTGTGATGCTACGGTCTGGTGCTATTATCTTAGTACTGAATTTATAAGGAGTGCACGTGTATGTGAAGCAGGATATCAATGCTACAGCCGTTATAAAAGTGACTAATGTCATACCTAGAGAATCTAGAATCTCCCATTCTAAATTCCTCTGAGGACCTGTTATTTTGACCGGTTATCTCGAATGTAAAAAAACTCTAACCATCATTTAAATGCAGCCATAGTCAATGGCCACTATCTAAATCAAATCCATAATAACTTTTAAAAGTAAAGTAAGCCATTAGCTTTTGACTGACAAAGAAGCTTGCTTTCTCACCTTCAGTTTACCGTTAGTGAGGTTACTTCTGTTTCCAAGAGGATATACCACGGTAAAGTAACGTTCAATTGCTATGACAACCAGAGTGACAATCGAAGCGGTGCCCCCAACCCAGGCCAAATTTCCTCCTGTGAGAAGTTTGCATACTGACGTTCCTGTCACCCCATCTGGGTGGCTGAAAGTGTGCACGAGAATATGTCTTGGGACAAAAAATATAGCAACGACCATGTCTGCGATGGCCAAGTTCATCAGAAGGCAATTTATTGAAGTCCTGTTGAAGTAAGGAAATGGGGGTTTATTACTAGTCCTAAAGCACAGCATATACAGAGACGGCAGAGTGTGAAACGTAAGTGGAAAAAAAAATGTTGATGAATTGTAAGGAACCATTCATCATTTGTCAACCAAGGGGGGCTCGGGCTCAGAGGATTTCTTAGTAAAACAAGAATGAAGTGTGTGACTCCCAAAAAGCATCTGTCATAGTTTCAACCACAGCTAGCTGGGTGCCAAAATTCATTTGTAAATCTCATTCTTCCCAGCTACGCTATTCTAAGCACAACCTTATACCACTTCAGTGTAAACTGAAGTATAAAGGAAATTTTTAAAATAATTCATTAATACACACGTTCAATCAGTAGCTCTTTGCAAGGGTATATTAAGCAAGGTACAGTACATGGGAAAGACAAAAACACCATCTCAATCCAAGAAAATTATATTATGCATTTGAGTCGTCTGATCCGATGGGAAACCACCTAAAGTTGTCAAATATGTAATAGGTATTGATTTAGATACGATGGTGTGAATCTGCGACCTTAGAGACGTTTGCTGTGAATTATTCCCTCTTATTCCCCATCCCCTTGACCATTGGCACACCCCTAGATCTTGGCGAGGCTTTATACTAGGTTCATGCCTAACACACGTCCTGTGCACTGTTAGGACCAATCAACTACCTAGGCCTTGCAAAGTTTTCAAACTCAAACCTTGTTAGTCTCCAACATACCTCATAAGTTTATACTTCATTATGACAACACAAACCAGCGAGTTCCCGACGATGTTGACAATGGTGAGTACTGAATGAACTGTTATAATGGCAATCTTTGCTGAATCAAAATCCGAGTAGGTGGACATGGCTACAGGATGCAAAGCGGTTGCGGGTTGGAAAACCTTAAATATAATTAACCATTTGTAACCATGCATGTTTCCAGTAGTACAAGAAAACAAAGATTTACTTTGGTTTCAATTTTTGAATCGGCAACAAGGCAGTGGCTACTTTTAAATACATCATCTATATATAATTTTTCATAATAGCGGAGCTCCGCGCGCAGGGCTCCGCTATTACACAAAAATTAGTTAAGAAAATATGGTAACCCATCGATGCGAGAAATTTTGGTTTTATAGCAATGACGTCATCGATCATCCGTACGCATGTACATACGTACGTACGTTCGTTCACTTATCCATGTGTGCCAATGTGACCAGTATCATGCTAGTTTACAGCATACATCGTTGATATTGGAGATCCATGTTTTGATCAATTGACACCTGTCAAAACAAGGTATCTGCTGACCAGTATCACGTGACCATATCACGGGCTCAACCTCACAGCTCACCGAGGTAAGTTTTTTTTTTTAAAGTTGACAGCTGACCAGGTACTAGTTTTCCATTGGATTGCAGGCTCAACCCATGTTAACGCACTTAAATATAAGCGAGGTTTCATTTTCCGCGCGCTTTCTGTGGCTCGACGCGGTTACACGGCCATACTACGTCAACGAAAGTTCTTACACAGTCAACGATTTTCGTGTTCAGGTGGAAAATGCTTTTTTTTTCTTTCTGCATTTTTCGCTGGTTTCAATCCAGTTTGACATATCATGATAGCTGTGGTCCACAAGGCGGCTATGCAGTTATTCTAGTCTAGCGTCGGAGAAATATAAATTTAAAGCTGAGTGTTTATTTTTAATTTGCTTAGAGCTGCCTTTTTCTCCGTAATGCAATTTTTGGCATACCTTTAGAAGCTCTGATAAGGTTACATGATGCCTGGAGACCTATGCCTAGAACAGAAACGAATCGAAAGGAGCGCGAAAGAGAATGACAACGACAAAACAGAATACCAGTAATAGCTTATATTTAGTGGTAGAAGTTACTTCACAAATTCTTTTCTTTGGCACTAAACCGTTTGTTATTTTCAAAAAGTGGTTTAATCGGTTTCTCCTCTGTTCAGGAATGAAAATCGAATTTTTGTTGTCAACTGGAATTAAATGAAAATTACCTGTATTCTTTTTGACATAAAGAAAAAAAGTTGATTTGTTTGTTTTGCTCTAACATGCAAACGATCAAGTGCTTTTTAATCCATTTGCCCAACTGACTTTCGATGTGCCTCGACAGTGACAAGAAAATTTTGCCATTATGTTATAAACACGTAATCGCAATAAGTTCTCGTAAAACTAGGGGGAAATTTCACTAGCTTGTGATTTAAAAAATTTGTATTAAGCACCTAAACGTTATTTAAGTGTTGGAGCGGATCTTGTTTGAAGTTTGTCCTTTCTTGAATGCATTTTGCCGATTCTTGTTCCAAGCGCGCCAACCTGGCGTGTTTCAAAGAAATACATCAAAATGTGAATGATCTCGTTTTCAGAGATAAAGTGGAATAAAGTACATCAGTAAAACTCTTTTTTGACCTTGAACTGACAATTTCTTTATTTATTTATTATTTTTCTTTTTTAGCGTGATTCCTATTCGCTGTGCTTGTTTTCTTTGAAAACTCATGCGGTTTAAGAAATTTCATTGTCAAACTGGGGAATTCCAAAGTAAATTTCACTCGAAAAACCGATATCGTACACATCGCTTCGTGATTCATGAGATATCGGTTTTAAGAGTAAAAAGTACCGTGCAATTTACTAGTTAGCTATAGGCAATGAATTTTTCTATAGAAGAAAGCAAAGAAAATTATTAAAGCAGCAACCGGAAATATTAAAACGCGGACAATTCGAAACCTTTTATTTTCACTAACCCTACAGGCAGTAAGAATAAATAACCAGGGCGCTCCACTTTTAGGCTTTCCTAAATCTATATATTAATCAAATACTTTTTTACCAACCAACTGATTCAGAAATTTAAGACCCTTCGTATTTGTAATTTCTTTTGTAAAACTGTCATGCAACTGACGCATAGAGTTAAAGCAGGTGACCGCTACCCAATTATTATCCGACTCTATTTAGTAGTGTTCGTTTAAACGCACTAACCAAGTACGAATATCTCTTCTAGTCCTGGGATGATGCATCTAATGATCAACACTCTGCAAACTCTCCGTTGCAAACCGGGATTATTTTGCGTACTTTTACCGTTCACACTTGCATTTAACGGCAATTCTTTTTTTTTTTTTTTTTTTTTTTTTTCGCATTTTAAGTGCACAAATCTGACATTCGTTTTCCTAACCAATTCATTTTTTTTCGCTGAGTTTAACAAGGCCAAGCGCAGAACGATAATACTTATTGATCGTTATTTCAGTTCCTGTATAGCAACTTTTTATTTTCATTATATTTGGTAACTCGAATAGGAAATGACGTCAACGTTTAGAAGAACCAACTTTTAGTTTGCGCGCAAACCGCAAATATCATGCATACGTGAGCCATTCTCACTTTCGTGCATACAACAGCAGTGTTTTTTTTTTTTTTCACTTGCAGTGGACATACCTCTCTCTCATTCATGCCATAAGTCAACTCATGCTTTTCGCTGTCGTTGAACGCCGGGCAGTTTAACGAGGAAGAAGCTTTCTGAACTCCTTTGAATATGTATTGAGCCTTTTCAAGGAACTTTGATGGATGATACATGCAGCGCTTAACGTTAGGCCAAGAGGCCGGGACTTACCCTGTGACTCAGGTTGATGTAATTGACAATTTGTACCGCGGGTAAACATCCAAGACGACATAAATTTTGTCAGCGTTTGGTGACGACGATTGTCAAAGATAAGAGTTTAACGTTTGGATCTCAGGATGATTCAGTGTAATAGCCCGTAGTTAACATGCATTTTAAGTTTTGCTTCGGTTAACTTTCAGTTTCACTAAGATCATTAATCATCCCTGTCAGTGGTATTCTTTCCGTTTGCGGTTAGTTATGTTTACCTAAATAGTACTTAACTGAAGCTAATTAAAGAGGGAACTTACGTGATGGGAATTTTTAGAGTTTAGCCTGGTGGGTTCAAATGACTAGTCCCCTAAATGCTCTTATTAGTCAAGTGTTGAGGAAAAGTGTTGACTAAACTACGATGGTTTCCACTTCGTATTAAACTTTCAGAACGTTTCACTTTGAATAACAATATAGTCTGGCAGTATCATTTTCAAAGATAAGAGTTTATAACGTTCGGATCTCAGCTTGTTTCTAATAGCCCATAGTTTACATGCGTTTTAAGTTTTGCTTAAGTTAACTTCCAGTTTCACTATGATCATCAGTCATCCCTGTCAGTGTTATTCTTTCCGTTTGCGGTTAGTTATGTTTACTAAAAGAGTACTTAACTGAAGCTAATTAAAGAGGGAACCTACGTGATGGGAATTTTTGGAGTTTGGCCTGGTGGATTAAAATGACTAGAACCCTAAGTGCTCTTATTAGTCAAGTGTTGAAGAAAAGTGTTGATTAAACTACGATGGTTTCCACTTCGTATTGAACTTTCAGAGCGCTTCACTTTGAATAACAATATAGTCTGGCAATATCATAACATCATGTGACTTACAAAAAGCCGGAAAGATACTGCTGCGGGTGGAGTTTATCTGTCTGAATCACTCAGCAGAGGAAATAAACTCTGGGAAAATGCAAAGACTGTATTGACTCTACGAATATGGAAAAATACAGTCCATTAATCAGTAATCATTAATTAGCTAACTTCCTTCCTTCCTTCCTTCCTTCCTTCCTTATCTTTATGGACAAAAAAGACATTAACAGCCGTTACATGTTTCAAACTTTTCGATTCAGATCGCACCAACTTCCTAGTTCAGCAATTACAAAAAGCCATCCGGAAATATACGAGACTCCGTTAGGCGTAAGGTAGTCCGTTATTACTACACTAAAAACGCCTTCTTTATTAAATATCCCGTTAGCAACTATAGTCATCAAATTTAAAACTACACTGACCTGAAATTGTCAACGAGGAAACTGACTTGCTGTTAACACACCAATATCTTCCAAACTGTCAACCCCCAAAGAATTCAAAAATTGAGAATTGATAGAGATGGGATAACAGATGACGTCATAACGCATTTGACCTCATTTCCGATGACGTCATACTACCTCTTTTACGCCAAAAAACAAAGTACACTGTCACACAAGACCTCACACACCGAAGGTAAAAGTAAAAAAACACGCGAAAAAGATGTCATTCATTGATTTCATTGTTTTTTTTTTCAGACGAAATTAATTATCACATTATTGCTTAAATTACAATCCGTCAATAGCAACGCTTGCAAGAACTGTTTACCGGAGTTTTTGAGGAAAGTAAACGTTTGAATTTTGTTAATACATGAAAAATAAAGGGGAAAGAAAAGGCATTCCCCATGCATGCCATTTTCAAGTTATTTTTGGATAGACCCCCACGCTGTACAGATCCCAATGAGCTCAGGCAACAGCCACAGAGATGGCTGGCATGTGTCCCGTGTTGATAGTCCAAGCTCAGAGAACACATTCCCATCATATGATTGGCTGTTGCCTAATATCCTTGGGATCTGTATAGCGTGGGAGTCGATCTAAAAATAACTTGAGACATATTACCTATGGAAAAGATCACGTATGGGGGAGGCCCTCTCTTCCCCCTTTATTTTCTCTTGGGTATTATCGATGTTAAGGACAGTGCCTGCAATTGGTATTGCGCATACGTTCTGCACATCCCGAGATACTCGAGTTTCCTATCGGAGCTTCTTATATACTGATACAGTGATGTTTTTGCGTGGTTTAAAACTATCCAGAGAAAGTACATCTTAGTAAGTACTCTTGGTATCCAAAAAGAAAATTGGGGGTAACCATGCATTTTTGAGAGATAATTAAGCTTCAATTTGAGAAAGAAGGTTTGTACAAATACTATTTATCATTTATCTTTAAAAAATGCGTGGTTACCCCCAATTTTCTTTTTGGATCTCAATAACACTTGTTAAGAACTACATTTCCTGCATAGTCATAAACCGTGACAAAAATACCTTTAAATTAATAGGCACCGTCCTTAAAATAACTCAAACAACACAAAGTGACAAACTTCGGCGTCGCAATCTTGAGATCGGGAGATATGGTCCAAAATCTGGAGACTTTCGGATTATCCGGGAGAGTTGACTGTCCTGATTTTTAAACGCCAGGCTTAGCTTACCCAAGTGACCAAAATCAAGCGGACAAATATGGATATGTTACAGTTAAATTTAAATCCAGGTTAATTTTAAT
>NC_090876.1:1446520-1464020 GCF_036669935.1 Montipora foliosa
ATGGTTTTGCTGGGGTCAGTTAAGAGAACAAGAGAATTAGTTTTAGACAAGTGCAAAGAATCATCAACTTAAAAGGTGTTTAACTAATAAATGTATTGCCGTGCTTTTCTACAGCAATGATATTTGGGCCCGTAATCGGAGTGATGCTCGTCGCTTTGATTGTGTTGGTGGTTCATACCGTTTGCATCAGAAAACATAAGGGAGATGACATTAATTGAAACATTCCTGACTTGTCCTATTTAAAGAACCTGTTCCAACACAGGCCCAACGTCAGTGGCTTCATAGCTCAGTTGGTTAGAGCGTCGCACCGGTATCGCGAGGTCACCGGTTCAAACCTCATTGAAGTCCTACATTTTTCAGGCTTCTTTATGCAATTGCAAAAGTTGCGTTCATAATTGCGAGGATCATAGCTTCACTTGATAGAATGTATAGCAACCAACTCACAAAAGCAGCAACAGTATTGAAACCGAGAGGAACGATTCCCCCATTGACTTTTCAACTGAAATCAAAATTAAGTCGGCATGCGAAGATCAAAAAATTATTAGTTATTGCGCACTTGGTGTCCAATCGTCGTATTGCAGTTTCATTCACATTAACGACCAAGAACTAACACCTGGGAGAATCACTGAGGCGTTTTTTTTTTTACGGTTCGGCTATTCAGCAAAAGGAATAAAACAATTCTGAAGCTAACGAGTGAGGTGGCATTTACTCAGTACTGAAATGCATGGCTTTATTAAAACTTAGTTTTACTTTGTCAATTTCCATTTGTTAGGATACCAGGGACGCAGAAGTAAAATGCTCTTGTAAAGAAGCTTGTGCTCAAAAGGGTGGCAGATGTTACTTTCTTAGTGAAGCGGTGAGCAAACTTCGCCTCGGCAATTTCCCATGTTGTTCGATACTATTCAAGTTCAAATGGAAATATTTTAAACAAATATAGTCGGCAGCTTCTGCAAGTACCGGAGCAGAAAATACGTAAAACAAAAGAAACAAAAGATAAAGAACAAAACAACTCCAAATAAAGACTAATCGCAAGTGACCAAAAGCACAATGCTTTCCGGTACCTGCAGAAACCCATAAAGTCATAATATACTTCGATAAAATTAGGACATCATACATACATACATACATAATTGACTGCTCCCCCCAGGGGCTTTGCAGGGCCAATGAAACACAACGAAAGGGACTGACAACAACAACAACTGTTAAGAATCCCAACCTGCTGAGAAATTTTATCTGTTCTGCACTTTCAGAAGAACAGACCAGAAACTCCGTTTCACAGCTCGGCCATGCGGAAGCCACAGTGTAAGAGAACGGATCCCCCATACGTGGGCCTCTTCCAATGATAAGTTTAGCTATGCAGCTATTTTAGAGAGCACCTGATTGACCAGTTGTAATGACTAATTATACATGCTCGGCATTGGGAACGAGAACTTAAAATAGCTTTGCGAAACTAAAATTATATTTTAAACAAAGCTATGATGCGGCATTGGGATCCGTTCTCTTACCTCATCCTCTCTTGGCTCTACTAATTTTTGGTTGTGTGTGAAAGGCAACGGAAGGTGGATAAGATCTGAATGGCTGGCTGGCGTCAAAGAGAGAATGAAGGAGGTTAAAAGGAAGAAAACATAAACATTTACTGAAAATGATCTCAAGGTAGTCATAAGAAAAATGTCAAATTGGAAGGTAACGGGACCTGACCATGTGCAAGGCTTGGGGTTGAAAGAGCGGTATTCATGCAAACCAGGCTACGAGAATATCTACAAGCATGTGTGGACAGTGAAAAGGTGCCAGAATAGATGACATTAGGAAGGACTGTTCTCATAATGAAGGATAATAGCAAGGGTGCAGCTGTTGGAAATTATCGTTTAATCACCTGTCTTCCCTGAATGTGGGAATTACTGACAAGTATCTTCTCAGAAAGCATATATGTTGTGGTTTAATTTTGCTCTGGGTTGAATTTTGTTTTTAATCTGCTGTTTTTTTCACTGCCACCCCCTTACCTTTCTGCCAGAGTTCAAACCACTGCCCTTGATTTATCGTCCGATTACTATCCCAGAGCTTTCTCCATTGAACCACCGAGAACTGGTTACACCCCAGAGTGCTCTCACTACTGCGCCATCCTTGCAACCCACTTCAATAATTGAACTGGTTTAAAAAAATAATAATAATGGTTTGAACGAGATAAACCGGTTTGAGAAAATGTAAACCAAAAATCAAATTGAACCACACCATATACGGTCGGACCTGTATTAAGTGGCACCATATTAAGCGGTCACCCTATTTAAGCGGTCAGTTTTCAGAGTCCCGAAAATTACTTCCCTTGTAATTAATTACTGTAATTTTGACCTCCATTGAACGGTCGCGGTCACTATTGCGAGGTCCCAAAGAGGCTTTTTAAAGCTATCTTAAACAATTGCAGGAGAAGAATTACCGGTGTGTCTACGTCCTGGGTGGTCTACAGAAAGAAGGCATGTAAAATACCAGGATCAGATTTAACTAGATGAGCCGGATTAAACACAACAAACGTCTTTAATGTCAGCATCGCTCACACGCTTCTCTACTCTTCAAGTACGACATCCCGAAGTATAGCTGCACACTTTTCGTGTAACCTGCACGTAAACCTGAAAAGTGCACGTGTGTGGCGCATAAAATAGTACTGTGTGTGCATATCATTTTATCGGTACGCTACTAGCCTGGTTTGGAGAAAGAGAGCTCTGTCCTGCTCTGGAGTTGAACTGTGAATAAGAGATCGCAGCAAAGCAAAGACATGACTAAGGAAAACAAACCAATCACAACCACATCAGATGACCTCATCGGAAACCAATCAGAAACAACCATTACCTCAACGAGAGCCAATCAAAACGCAAATACCTATTGTTTTGAAGCGAGTCAAACAGAATTTTAAAACACATACACAAAAGGCTTTACACGCCTGGACAAGTCCACAAACGCTTTGTTCTTTTTTAAACTAAATTTGCGTAGAAGCGATTGAAGCGTGAAGAAGGAAGAATATAGACCAAAAAAGTTGTTTTGTGTGGAAAAGAGGAGCATTCTCAACTCTTTCACGCTTTTTAAACAAACGTGAACTCCGTTGTTACAACCTTAGGAAAGTTTTTTAAACCTCACGCTTGAATGAAACACGGTTAAATGCAATCTTTTTTATGTAAGAATACACAAAGACACCCTTCAGTGCACAGACACAAAGAAAGCCTACTCAACAGTTTTGAATAACGCCTAAAAACAAATAAAAATAAAAATTGGATTTTGAGAAGCGTTTGAGACTGTTGTATGGTGAAGCAGGAGTTGGTTTCATATCGTATTTCAAAATACTTTTCACAAGATTTGACGCATTGAGCAAACAACAATATACATTTCAAACGCTTTATTAAAAGATACTCTAGTGACAAGTTGATATAAACGTTTGTTCTTCGACTATTCGACTATCGTAACCGTAAAACAAACATGTTACGTTGCGCTTAAACAAATACTGTGACTCTGATAATGCAGTTCTGTCTAGTCATACAGAATATGAAACATTCGAGACCGGACTAACTCGAACGAATTTTATTTGCAGAACGCTATCGTTAAGTCAATAAAAACACACCAACAAACATTTCAAACGTTTTAATGAATTAACAGAGAACGCTTATCACAATGTGATATTTGTGAGAGATAGTTCTCTTTAACAAACCTTAATCCAAAAAACGTTGTTTTGAAAACGCACCCTATGTACAACAAAGATTATAGTTGTTAAGTCAATAAATACACCCCAACAAGCATTTCAAACGTTTTACTGAATTAACAGAGAACGCTTATCACAATGTGATATTTGTGAGAGTAGTTCTCTTTGTAATTCACTTGCATTCGCTGGATCATATTATTGTTCTATTATGCATGCACTGTTTGAACGCTTTTTGAGTGAAAATAAATCACACACGTTATTCACTTGAGTTCGCTGCTTAACAAAGAACGCTTATCACAATGTTATATCTGCGAGAGATAGATTTCTTTATTCAAACCTTATCCAAACAAATAAGTAAATAAAAAAGTTCTTTTGAAAACACACCCTATGTACAACAAAGATAATACATGTACTGATCAAGCAACATTATGCATGCATTGTTGTAATGTTTTTAGAGCGAAAATAAAGCACACACGCCCTGGTGTTAAGGTTGTTAGTGAGTGACTGATTTTAGAAAAAGTGCTATAAAGTAATACGTGCAGTGCCCGTTTTTCAGTAGACTCGTGAACATGGATAGAGTGTACTTCGTCTTGGTTCGGGTTTGCGCTTGGTGTTGTTTTGCAGGACACTTTTTTCACAGCACACCTCGCGAGCAATGGATAGAACTTCTAAAAGAGTTACATCCAATGAACCCCGGCCGCTTGTTGAGTTTTTATTACTACATGGACCAAATCAACGCTACATTTAGTGAACAATATGCATTCCACAAAGTGTTATGTGTCACGTACTCGATACATTATCCTTCTTTCTGGTGGATGGTTGGGCAAATTGTTATAAAAAGTCTGCGAATGAAGAAGATCTAATCATTTGTTTAACACCATGGGCAGTGCTGCAAGCCGCGTGTGTGGAAGCTCATCGCCCACAGTTTCTTTAAGTGACATATGTCAGAGAATGCGATGTTTAGTTGAGTGTTGCGGTAGCAAAGTTCACATCGAATTGAAAGATGTCACCGACAATCACGAAGAAGAAAATGCAAAAGAAGAAAAAGAAAACAGGGACCCTTAAATCAGACGAACCAACTATTACAGAAACTGTGTTATGAAGTGGATCGACCATCCGCTTTAGGGGGAGTCGACAAACTGTATCTTGCGGCGCGTCGGTATGGTTTGAAACGCACGCAAGTACTCGATTGGCTCCGCCAACAACCTGGCTATACCCTACACAAACCTGCCAGAAAGCACTTTCGTCGTAACCGAGTAATTGTGTTTGATATAGATTCGCAATGGCAGGCGGACGTGGTTGATTTACAACATTTTAGTCGGTGGAATCAAGGATACAAGTATCTACTGACCTGTATCGATGGAATGTAACGTTAAACTCGCGAACTGAAGGACTTATGATCACACTGTCTACAGCTCGCCCGTTGGGATAGATAACCGAAAACAACACTCTTACACCTAGCGTTCGTTTGAATGCTGCACTCACCTTAGAAAGAAAATATGGTCATGATTGGCTCATCATACCAGCTGGCACCTACATCACATTTCCTGGTATTTGCATCTTTCCTCTTTCGCTGTCGCTTTGCTCGTGTAAGCAGAGGCTGGTTCAAGTTCAAACCAATCTCGTGGAGCCGTGGCAGGTGGGTGACAAGCGCTTACCTCTTCTACATGAGATGATACCCCTGGGCAGTTTTCGAGAAACACTCCTTGAAGAAAGAGAACATATTGTGTACCTACCTTTGCGGACAAAGATATTTCAGACCATTGAAATATATTTAACAAGTGGATACGGTCAAACGCCAGCATTTTGAGACGGTATCGTCAGCGTCGTTTTACATTTCCGCCGTCGATCAATATGACCAACAGTTTTTACATGGTGCTGACCAGTGATGCAAGTCTGACTCAGTATCCCGAAAACAAGGCGGCCGATTTTAAGATGCAGTTACCAAGTCAACTACACGTAAGTGAAGATTGGGAGGTGGCCATCACACGCATCATTTACCCCTACACCTGGCAAAACGTAGGTGAGAATCAGTTGTCCTACGCTTTGCTTTGTAAGATAGACCCTGAACCCTGGAAATTGAACATCCCTGTACCGAGTGGCATTTACCGTACGGTCAAATATGTCATTCACGGTATAACGAAGGGACTACACAATCGATTGAGAGACATTTATTTGAAGAGTGACAAGACCATTACGAGTATAGAAGGAAACAAGTGTTTTTACATTTACGAGAAAGCACAAGATTACTTTGAGTTGAAGTTACCAGCCGGTTGGTATGTGATTGTACCCAAGACATTAGCTCACGCCTTGGGGTACTTAAACCATCAGTATAATATTCCTCAGCTGTACCAAATCGGAGGCCTTGTCCAACAGAATGATGATCACAGCGTCCTTCTTTCGAGGACAACGACAACGCTTGTCAGAAAAGAATAATTGGTGTGGGGATTGCTCTCAAGAGACGCTTTTCAAACCATCTACGTGTATTCCGATTTAATCGAGTCTCAAGTAGGGGGAGATGCTCAAGCCAACTTACTTCGGATGCTCGTTCCTCGTGGTCAGCCGGGGAACATGATTACAGAAGAGGTCAAGGTGCCCTCCTACCATAGACTCCGTAAAAGTGTGTTTTCATCCATGGCGATCAATATAACGGGAGACAGGTCAATTGATGCCATTTGCTTCTGGAGCCGTACGCGTGACCCTGAATTTTCGGCGTCGTGCCATTCTATAACAACATGTTATTACCGATGAACCACCGATATTACCCATGTGGACAACATCTTGTACCCTATATGCAGCACGGTAAAGGAGGAGACATTAGTATCTACGGAGGGACACACCCTTATGGTCAAGGGGGTAACGGCTTAGGTGGAATGTTTCGGTTCTTGTTCCGTTCAGCAACTCCCTTTCTCAAAACAACAGCAAAAAAGGTGGGAAAACGGATGCTCGATACTGGATTGGAAACGGGAATGCAACTTGTCCAAGATGTGATCAATGGTCAACCTTTAAAGAAAGCCGCCAAGACAAGAGCGAAAGCTGCTGGAAAAACTTACTCACAGGGGTCATTGATGACATTACACAGCAAGGTCGAGGAAAAAGAGTATATAAGAGCGCGGATACGTCAAAGCCACGCAGTGAAGGACAGACCAAGAAAAGGAGAACACCTCGTTCAACGTTCAAGACCATTTTTGATTAAAGATGGCATCAGGACACCCTCTCTCAGCCCCTAGTGCAGATTCAAGTTTACAGTTGTTTAATGTAATTGTGACAGATGTGTGGATTGTTAGCAGCAAATGGGTCGATTACCAACCGGTTCAAACGGGAACTAATCCCATCGAGTTTGTCATCAAACCGTTGGCTGACTACATTGACATTAACAAGACAGAGCTGAGGTTGGTAGTAAAGATTACCAAACAAGATGGGTCGCCCACAGGGGATGGCAAGAAGTACACTCTGGTCAACAACGCCCTTCATTCCATCATCAAACAGTTTACCATCAAGATCAACGAAACGCTGGTAACAGAACAGCATACAATGCTTACATCAAGACCTTATCGAACTTTACGGAACAGGCCAAGGAATCGTACTTAACCAAAGCTCTGTATTACAAAGACACTGCTGGACACATGAATGA
Source organism: Montipora foliosa (assembly GCF_036669935.1). Lineage (NCBI taxonomy): Eukaryota > Metazoa > Cnidaria > Anthozoa > Scleractinia > Acroporidae > Montipora > Montipora foliosa. Next base: position 1,453,837 of record NC_090876.1, read on the forward strand.
AGTGGACAATACAGCAGAAAGTAATGAGTGTCTCAATAGAAGAGCCACATTTACTAGCAATGGCGCAGATGTGGGGTTGGTCGGAGTGCCCCTTTGTGACGTGTTTAATATTGACAAGTTGTTGCTTGACGGTTTGGAGATCAAAGTCAAAGTGGATCTGAACAACGACGCTTTTGTTCTCATGGCTGGGGAGACTCCAAACAACTGCAAACTAAAGATCATGTCTAGCACTCTACGCATGCGCACAGTGCGTGTTGCAGACAGTGTGAAACTAGAACATGTACAGATCATGCAAGGTCACAAAGGGAGTGCGCCGCTACCAGCCATCTATACCTTAACCAGAACCTCTACGAAGGCAAGGATCATCCCTCAAGGAGTATTAAATCACACTGACTCAGAGACAGATCTATTCCACGGTTTCATTCCTCAGTGCATCATTTTTGGGCTCGTGCGAAACGATTCCTTCAACGGGAACCTTGCAAGAAATCCTTTCAACTTTGAGCTGTTTGACCTGCAAGACATTCGGCTGACTGTGAATGGAGAAAAAATGCCTTATTCTGCGCTGGATCTGACGGGTGGAAAAAAGATCGATGGTTACAACACGCTGTTTTCAGGAAGTGGAGATATGAATTGCGGGCATGGGCTTGACATTGATAGAGTGGATTGGGAAAATGGTTACGGTTTGTTCCGTTTTGATTTGACACCGGCGGGAAGTGGGCATCCCGATCATCTGATACCTCATCGAACGGGTAACCTGAACCTGTACCTGAAATTTGGAACTCAGACGAACTCAGTTCTGAATTTAATTATGTACGCAGAATTTCAGAATCAGTTGGAAATTGATCGCAATCGTCGCACGGTCTACGATTTGTCACAAGGCTCTTAGTTCATCGTTATGCATAGGACCCAAGAACTATGGCAAGCCTGTCTTTCTGACCTTGTGTTAGCACCTCTGATGCAAGGCGTATTTCCAAGGGGTACGCTACCTGTCATCAACACCTACCCAGCCGGTCTCATCGCGAATAGGGACCCTCATGACCAACCCAGGACACATTGGGTGGCCATGTACTTTGAATCGCCTCGTGAAAGTGAATTCTTTGACAGCTACGGATTTCCTCCTGAAACTTACAACATGGATACCTACATTCTGCGGGAAGTTACCTATTATAATTATATACCTATGTTTGTTTTATCTCATTCGGTGAGCACGGAATGTTGACATGAACACTGTTGAAGCTAAATTTAAACGATATGATTCTCAGTAGAACGATGCAAACGTTAAACAGAGTGTACACACTTATTTTAATTCAGACATTTATCCTAAAGTCAATGATTGCTTTCCACAAGGTTGTAAGTCATTTCGCTGTGCCCATTTTGCTTTTTTGTGTGTATTTGCTAGTGAAAGGGGTGGGAATTCTATCTCGTGTACACAAATCGTTGAAGCTTCTTCTCGTGAACATGTCTCAATTCAAGTGCCCCAGCAGTATTATCATTTCTGGCCCCAGCCAATGTGGAAAAACAACATTTACGCGCCAGATACTTCAACACGCAGATTGTTTATTTGAACGCCCCTTTCGCAAGATCGTGTATTGCTACGGTCAATGGCAAGATTGTTTTAAGGAATTGGTAAAGGAAGTCACGTTTATGGAGGGTCTTCCCGACGACATTCCCGACTTATTTCCATCCCCTCATCGTCCTGGTCTGCTCGTGTTAGATGACCTCATGAGAAACTGTAGCGATGACGAGAGCATTTTGGATTTGTTCACCAAAGTGTTCTAACATTGTGACGTCACCTGCATTTATTTGACGCAAAACCTTTTTCCCCCAGAAGAGTTTTCCCGGAGCATTTCTCTTAATGCTCATTACATCATTGCTTTTAACAATCCTCGAGATACTTTGGGGTTGAGGATACTGGCACAACAGGCGTTTTCTGGGCGCGTTCCATTTGTATGGGAGAGTTTTCAAGACGCTACATCACAACCATTTGGATACTTAATGATGGATTTACATCCACGAACCCCGAACATTCAACAAGGATCTTCCCGGCGTCACATTCATATCGCATCGTTTACGTGGATAAGGAAATCTATGAAACCGATGAACCCTTTCCGGTAGATTTCATTTAACGCTATGGCTTTGCAATTGTTGCACCGCGAGGAGACAGTAAACAATCAAAGTGGTGGTGACATGACTTTGCTTTCTGGAAAGATTTCAAAAGCTACCGAGAGAAGAAAACGAGAACTCATCAAGGCTTCCAAAGTCAATCAACATTTACCCTTTCTTTGCACTTGTTTTACAAGCAAAGGGAAACAGCGGAAAGAGATGATATCTCACGCTAGTAAGGGACAAATAGAAGCCATCAGTGAAGTCGCTCTTAATCTACTTAAAGGGAACATTATGGTTACAAGTTCATCATTTAAACGTTTTAAACCACACAAGTCAAAACTCCTGTATTTGACTCGCAAGACACCAAGTCTGAAGAAGAAAAAAGAAGTTTTCAATCAACAAGAAGGATTCCTGCCAGCTCTCGCCTCTTTGATTGCACCGTTCGCTTTGGATTTATTGGGTAAAGTGTTAAAATGAAACACATACAAAACATGATGTTGGTTCCAGAGCATTTATTGCAAAACCTTGAGACAGAACATCGCTTAACATCACCTCCGCAACTCACGACCTTGACGCGCTTGGATCAACACATGAAACTTATCACGGATTCTACTTTGCCCGCGGATCAAAAAGTGGCCTTATCGGATCAACTATTACAACGGTATCAAGGTTTGGCAAAACAAATGAAGAGTGAAACGAATGCGAAACCTGCAGGGACAGCGACAACAACTCCAAATGCGCCCACTCCAAACCATTCTCCTACGATATCCGAGGTACAGCCCAAAAAAACAGCACACAGGAAACTTCCAGCTACACCCTTTGGTCCATCCAAAATTCCTGTCACGATAGAAACACCACCTTCTCCTATCGAACAGGAAACAGATCCCTGGATCTTTGAAACGCCCCCAGATTCCACGGAGAAGCGGGTTATTAAAAGGTCCTACAGGGCAAGAACACCTATGCTTGCCCGATTAAGGAGTAATACAAAGTGGGAACCTTAATGAACAATAATGATGCAGCGAACTCAAATGAATTACATTTTTTTTTCATCTCTCATTTACGCGTGTGTTATTTATTTTTGCTCTAAAAGCGTTGAAATAGTGCATGCATAATAGAACAATAATATGATGCAACGATTGCAAGTGAATTACAACATTTTTTTTCTTCTCTCATTTGCGCGTGTGTGATTTATTTTCGTTCTAAAAGCGTTGAAACAGTGCATGCATAATAGAACAATAATATGATCCAGCGAATAGACCTTATTCATAAATGGCAGTCACAATTATAATTCTTTTGTCCACTTGCAAATTAGCCTACCAAGCCTCATTTTAGAGCAAGAATTCTTTTCAATTCACTGTATGGTATCGAGGCTTGGTAGGCTAATTTGCACTCCGACAAAAGAATTATAAATTGGCCGCCATTTATGAATAAGGTCTATGCAAGTGAATTACAAAGAGAACTAATCACATTGCGATAAGCGTTCTCTGTTAATTCAGTAAAACGTTTGAAATGTTTGTTGGTGTGTTTTTATTGAGATAACGATAGCGTTCTGCAAATAAAATTCGTTCGAGTTAGTCCGGTCTCGAATGTTTCATATTCTGTATGACTGGACAGAACTGCATTATCGGAGTCACAGTATTTGTTTAAGCGCAACGTAACATGTTTGTTTTAAGGTTACGATAGTCGAATAGTCGAAGAACAAACGTTTATATCAACTTGTCACTACAATATCTTTTAATAAAGCGTTTGAAATGTATATTGTTGTTTGCTCAATGCGTCAAATCTTGTGAAAAGTATTTTGAAATACGATATGAAACCAACTCCTGCTTCACCATACAACAGTCTCAAACGCTTCTCAAAATCCAATTTTTATTTTTATTTGTTTTTAGGCGTTATTCAAAACTGTTGAGTAGGCTTCCTTTGTGTCTGTGCACTGAAGGATGTCTTTGTGTATTCTTACATAAAAAAGATTGCATTTACCCGTGTTTCATTCAAGCGTGAGGTTTAAAAAACTTTCCTTAAAAAAGGTTGTAACAACGGAGTTCACGTTTGTTTAAAAAGCGTGAAAGAGTTGAGAATGCTCCTCTTTTCCACACAAAACAACTTTTTTGGTCTATATTCTTCCTTCTTCACGCTTCAATCGCTTCTACGCAAATTTAGTTTAAAAAAGAACAAAGCGTTTGTGGACTTGTCCAGGCGTGTAAAGCCTTTTGTGTATGTGTTTTAAAATTCTGTTTGACTCGCTTCAAAACAATAGGCATTTTTGCGTTTTGATTGGCTCTCGTTGAGGTAATGGTTGTTTCTGATTGGTTTCCGGTGAGGTCATCTGATGTGGTTGTGATTGGTTTGTTTTCCTTAGTCATGTCTTTGCTTTGCTGCGATCTCTTATTCACAGTTCAACTCCAGAGCAGGACATAGCTCTCTTTCTCCAAACCAGGCTAGTAGCATACCGATAAAATGATATGCACACACAGTACTATTTTATGCGCCACACTCGTGGTCTTTTCAGGGTTACGTTCCTTTCTTTGTCATTCTCGTCGATGAAAACCCCTCGTCTTCGTACATGACTGGCATCTCATTAACCCAACCCTAATTTATGCGATGTCCTGGGATGCACGTGTTGTTTCACGTGTTAGGGTTACAGCTGCATTGCGTCATGCATCATGCATCATATTGCTCTGTCTCGATCTCTCACTTGTTCGTCGAGCTTAGCGACCTCCCTCAACTCTGGAAATTTTGTACGTAATTTTCATCGGAACAACAACTCTGATGGGCACACACCTGTGCTTGGATGAGGGGTGTTCCTATGTGCAACTAAATACATCTGCACGGCTTTCTTCAATTCTACTCTCCCAACTTAAGCAATCTGCATTCGTTTGAGGTGCGACCTGTTTTTGGTGCTCAATTTCACCATTCACCTGCGGCCACAAAGGAATGATCTTTTTATGCTTAGTGCCATTGTCCTTTAGGAATGTTTGAAAATATTCTGCCAAGAAATGAGGACTTTTATTACTTGTCACTCTGTAAGGCAAACCGTGAGTCGCAAAAAAAATTTCTAGGCTATTGTTGGCCACATCAGGCTTGTTTTTCTTCGAGATGCTAACTTCTACATATCGACTGTAATAGTCAGTCACAGCAAAAACATAGTCTTCAGACGGTAGCGAACCCGCAAAATTATGTCAATGCTTTTCCAAGGTCCCTGAGGCAATTCAGTCAAAAGAAGACGGTCCGGATTTACAACTTGACATCCATGGTACGTTTTACAGAATGTTTCAGCTTCCCTATCGATACCTGGCCACCAGATCTTTGTACCTAAGCGCTGTTTCATTTTTTGCCACTCCTTGGTGCCCTTCATGGCCTAATTCTAGTCCCCAGAGGGACAATCTTTCCAAAGAGACACAGCTCATCTCTGATTGGTTTGTAGTTTGCACAGTTGGAATTCTCCCAATTTCGCGTCCCGATACACTGTCCCTCGTACTTTAATTCTTCATCTACTGCAGACTCTTCTTCTATTTCTTCAGTGGTCATGGCTTGTGGCACCGCATGCCGGCAACAAATTGAATGTATTCTACCGCTAAATTCCTGGACTGTACCTGTTCATTCCAATCTTGATAAGGCGTAACAACGCATCTCCAATATTCAAGTGTCCTGGTAAATACTTCACAGAGAATGAATAGGGCTGTAACCGGTGGTGCAGTACTATCATATCTGGTCTTCTGGCTTGTATCACGTGGCCTGTTTGTATATCAACATCTTGTAATTTTCTAACACTGCATCGGGCTCATGCTCATACTACTTTTCAATGGTTTATAATCCAGATTCACTTTCATGTCCAACCATGACGCCTTTTATTATAAATAACTCTTGTTTGCACTAGTAGCATTATCCTCGGCGTAGCTAAATAACATAATTTCAATCAAGTCTCTCAGCTTAGAAATTCATGGCTTTGTGGATGATATATTAATGTATTGCGATCATTTGCACACAGGATATAATGTCACTTATCTTCAGTGTTTCCATTATTTTAACGTTATACATTCTCCTAACATAGAGCGACATCTTTTTTGTAACGTTAAGAGTTTTGTTGTGTTAAATCGGGCTCACCGAGTTGAATATGTTCCTGGTTTTCTACAACTGGCGACGAGGGTGCTATTTAGGGTGTGAAAACTGTTTTTCTTTTGTTGAAGATGGATTTGAGAGATTTGGATAATGGAGGAATTCGACCGTTTGATGTCAACAGTGATCGGAGTAGCGTGGGCAATGAGTGGAAACGATGGCTTCGCAGTTTTCAGTTATATGTGGATCGAAACGGTTAGACTATTGGCCCCGATAAGGAAGACAATAAAGTGCAGAGGCAATCTCTCCCTCTTCATTGCGCTGGACCGGATGTCCAAGTTATTTTTGATGGTTTGGCCGACACTGGGAGTGCTAAAGATTACCAGAAGGCCGAAGATGTTTTAACTAGACATTTTTTTCACACAAATGAACAGTCCATATGAGCGGCATTTATTCAGAGAAATGGAGCAAGGAGAAGATGAAACGACTGACCAGTTTGCCGTACGATTGAGGCGGAAAGCTCAGCAGAGTGATTATGGCGATCAAATGGGTGCTAAGATCAGAAATAAAATAATATCAAAGTGTCTTTCCATTGAGTTACGGCGCAAGCTTCTGGAAAAAGACCAAACCCTCAAACTTGAAACCTTACAGGAGATTGCCCGGAATTACGAGGCGGTAAAAAGGCAAACCCAGAGTATGAGTCTCTTAGCTGCGTCAGTGATAAGATAAGACATTGTCAGGGGCTGAGTTGGGAGTCTTGAAATTGCAAGTCCCATTGAATTTTGCGGCACGTGTAGGTCACAGTGAACTGACAACAAGATTGAAGGATGTTTTTAACAGGAATTGGAAAGTTGAAAGACTTACAACTGAAACTACGCATTGATGAACAAGTCCAGCCAATTGTACGACCTTAACGGCGTCTTACATTCAGCTTAACGGAAAAGATTGAGAAGAAGCTTGATGAATTATGCGAGAAGACATCATTCAACAAGTTGAGGGCCCAACGCCCAGGGAAAACCCTGTTTTGGTGGTTCCTAAGCCAAATGGTGATGTCAGGTTATGTGTGGACTCATGACATACGCCAACAAAGCGATCACTCTTTAAAGACATCCAGTGCCCACAATTCATAAAGTCCTAGAGGATATGCAAGAATCCAGTGTGTTACGTAAATTAGACTTGAAGAAGGGATATCATCATATTGATCTTAGTGAGGAGTTCGTAGCATCATGACGTTTGTAACGCACAAGGGGCTGTTCAGATGTTCGGCATCACGTCTGCGCCCGAGAAGTATCAACAAGTGATTCAGAAAGTTTTGAATGATTGCAGCGTAACTGCAAACATTTTGGATGATATTATTGCTGATCAGTTTAATACAACGGAGCATGATGAACGATTCAAAAAAAGTGCTGACAAGGTTGAGAGACCAGGGTCCCACACTCAATGAAGAGAAACGCGTGTTTCATAAGCCAAAGCTTAAATTTATGGGCTTAGTACTGTCACAACAAGGGGTGGGTCCAAATGTAGAAAACGTTCAGACAGTGAATGAAGCTCGTGAACCAGAAACTGTGTCAGAAGTCAAGAGTTTCTTAGGCCTCGTGAAGTTCAATGCAGGATTCATTCTTGACCTTGCGATGGTAGCATAGCCATTGAGAAGATTGACGAAGAAGGGAGTACCATTTATTTTTGGCTCTGACCAGCAAGTAACCTTTGAAGACCTGAAGAGACGGATGGCTCAAGCAGGCACATTAGGATACTTTGATCGTACAGCCAAGACATAGATCATTACAGTGCCCAGTTGGCTTGGGGGCGGTCCTGGTTCAAGAACAGTGGGGAGAAAACCGTGTGATAAGTTATGCGAGAAGAGAACTTTCTGATGTAGAACGACGGTATTCACAAACGGAGAAGGAGGCCCCAGGGATTGTGTGGGTCTGTGAGAGGTTCCATGTGTATCTTTATGGAGTGTATTGTGAACTGTGGATGGACCACAAACCTCTGGAAAACAGGGCTGAATAACGTCTACGCATGTGCAAGCTGTCATGACAACAGTGATCACATTTCGGCGCGAAGGTGATATGTCGTTCTTTCGTCTTGTTGAACGTAGGAAAGTGAAAGAAAGGAAGATTCCTTTCGTTTTGGACTCAAAAAGGGAACGCTTTTTTTCTCCACTTTCACTAGTAATATTTTGAAGACTTCAGGATCTGCATCGAAGATTTTCTTCCAGGAAATGCCGGTGAATATGACCTTTCTTTCAACGCATTTTATGTTTCTTTGACGCATAATTGATTTCAACCGCCACGAAGCGAAGCCAAAGAAGCTACCTTAGTATCTACTTCGTTTTCGATCCTCTGCTTGGCTTGAGCGAAATGACGTTTGGGGACACTGATGGTGATATGAACTGTATTTAAAAAAGTACTGGAAAAGGTGAGTATCTTATTATTTAAATTAATTTGAATATTTATTCAAAGAAAACCCACTGTTTGTGTGGTCAGCGTATACTTTTGAACACATTGCTGTCGTATAGAATAACGAATTACAGTAAATTTCACTGTCCTTTGGCCGGCTTCTTGTACACTTCTGAGCCAGTTCTTCAAATCGTCTCACATAGGCTTCCTTTTAAAAGCAAGCTGTAATTGACGAGCCGTTTTACGTTGCGATCGAAAAAAGCTGGAAAAGTCAACTTCAAAGTGCTTGTTTACAAAAGTTTACAGTTTTATGAAGTGTACCAGATTGTACATACAGTAATTATCCTGGTTAAAACACTTAACGACTTTTACATGTAAAAGCTTAACATTTAAGTCGGTTTGCGAAAAGGAATTTAGATTATGAAGTGTACCATCACCTTCATCAACAATCTGCCGAAGTTTAATAAGTATGTACTGTTAAAAACAAACGTTATCGACCAAACGAACGTTTATGACCAAATGTGTCACTACGTGTGACACAAGTCACATTCCTTTAGAAAATCCTCTCTCAGATGTTATATTTATTTAACTCCAGATGGTCAGTTTTCATCTTATTTGTTTTCTCTGTAACTAAATGTGTGGATGTCTGTTTACCATTGAAGAGGCCATGTGTGCCACGTTGGTCTTTTGCAGGTCAGTTGGAACTTTTCTTTTATGGATGTTGTGGTAATCATCAAGAAAGTTGATTATCAAGCAGTCAAGCTGAAAAATGCATGAATTCACAGTTTTATTACTGATCTTAAATGGTGTCCTGTATTTAACTACACATCTACAGACACTGTATGAATCTACTTGCATTAATAATAATAATAATAATAATTATTATTATTATTATTATTATTATTATTATTATTATTATTATTATTAATTATAGATATGTTTAAGGGAATTATGTTAAAACTATCTGGTGTTATTTTTTTGATATTATTCAATTACATTTTATTTATTTATTTATTTATTATTTACTGATTAAGTATGAATACATAAAAGGTAGAATCAACAATAGGACATAGGTCCCCTACGAGGTTAACAATCAGCCCGCCCCCACGTAAAACATTAAGAACCCATCCTTCCCTGACTAAGAAAATCCCTCAAAAGACACACAAAAACATATATTTCACGCTTCCAGATAAACAAAACAGAAAAAAAAAACGATTGCTAGCATTGACAACTTGTGGAGATATTTATCTTACAACACTTAGGACATTAAGAACATTAAGAACTTCTTGTAATTGCTTGGGGCATTGCTCAGAGTGTGCAGGTTTTAGCCATGCCTTTCTTCAGGTTTTGTACTGTTCTAGGGTTGACTGAAAAGCCAAGGACTGGTCCAGGAGACAATCGCTGTAAGGATAGTCCAGTAAATGACGAGTACAAACCACTGTCCTTTTGAAGCTGGCATGTCTTTTGTGACCTGTACAAATAAGTTCATTTCATCTATTTTACAGCAGTTTTTCATGACACTGTTATAATTTTTATTATACAGATTCATTACATTAAGTTGTGGTTTTACAACTCTAAGATATGTACTTTGTACTTCACAGGTTTTCTTCAATTCCCTAA
>NC_090876.1:1466520-1481520 GCF_036669935.1 Montipora foliosa
GATTTCAACCGCTGCAGGATTTGCCTATTTTACACATTTCTCTTTTGACTCTGTTGATAAGTATGGGAAGACGAGAAGGAACGAGAATTAAATCGGGACGGAAGAAATGAACGATGCTTTATTGCAGTATAAGGGCGATAATCCACCGCACAACGGAAATGGTAGAAAGATTGGATATATGCAACTGATGAAGGACATGTGGCAGGAGCTAGGATACGGGCACTTGGCCCTGAGAAGTCAAGATCTACGGGACAAAGCCGCAGTGCTGGAGCGGATTGTGGGGAATGTATCGGGAGATATTGTGAGGAATGTAGGAAGAGCGGGCAGAACAAGAACAGGGAGAGGAAACGAGGAAAATGCTGAGATTATCGCTGTTGAAAACTCGGACCAGAATGCTGATGAGTTGCGAAGGAGGGAGAGAGCACAAATTTGCATACAGATAGTACACGAGATCAAGCTGAAGAAATAGTTAACACCTTGACCACGGGCGAACAAGAATTGTTTGAACGATCATTACAGTTCTTCGCATTAGTGATGAACACAAGCGAGGGCGATTATTCCAACCGTGCAATAGATACGCGAATCGAACAAAGCCGACTCAAAGTGTTCCCAGTTGAGACCCCATTCGCGTATTTGTGGCTAGCTAACTGTATCTTGTATTCTGTAGTGGCGACATTTCTGGTGCTAAAAGGCTGGAAAAAAGATCCAAAGGATAAAACAACAAAGTGCGCTCATGACAATGATAGGTGGAGGAACAAATATCTTGAGGGTGTTAGAGAGGTCAGAAAAAAGTTATCCATCCCAACAGCTGAGTTGAGCAGAGCAAAGGAGTACCAGACGTTGACAAAAAGAGGAGAGAAAAACCGTTCTCTCCTGGAAAAAGAGGGCAGGTCTTTGTCAGTGTCGTCGCTTGTTAGCTACATCGAGAAGCAGAAATCGTTAGTTAGGAAGTTAAAAGTTAGCTTTGGAAGAAAAAGGAACCAAGAGGATGCCAAAGTCGTAAACCGCCAGTTTAAAGAAGACCCTGGTCGGGTGTATGCTACCATCACGACGATGGCGTCGGAAGATCTAGATAATGCCCAGCCAAAGTACAAAATAGCTCGGAAGGAAGATCAGGCCATTGCGAGCAAATGTGTGTTTAGTGACATTGTCGAAGCTGAGGGGTTTTGGAGAAAACACTGGGAGGAGAGGGGGACTGGGGATGAAAATGCAGAATGGCTCAAGGAAATAGAGTTGGCTATTAGTCAACGTGTCCCCTACAGCAACGCTGGGGCCTGGACCCTGGAGACAAACGAGGCGGTAAAGGTGATCCTAAAGAAGTGGAACTGGAGTGCGCCCGGTCCTGATAGGGTGGTTAGCTATTGGTGGAAGCGAGCATGTGCACTGCATGAGGGCGTGACATCTGCCTTCGAAACCACCGCCGGAAGTTCATGCGCTTACCCTAAGTGGTTCACATAGGGTAAGACGAGCCTGATTTCACCAGAAAGAACCAGCGCCCTATCACGTGTTTAAATATGTCATACAAATTGTTCACCTCGTGCGTCCTGGGGCCCATGGATCAACATCTGAAGGTGTACGATCTAATGGAGGAACAGCAAAGGGGAGCAAAGGCAGGATGCAGTGGAACGACCGACAACCTTACCGTTTGACAGGACAGTAACTTTGGACTGTCATAGGCACAAGCGCAATCTCAGTGTAGCTTGGGTAGATGTGCGCAAGGCCTATGAATCTGTCGACCATAGGTAGCTCAATAAGATCATGCTAGTCCACAGGTAACTTGGTAAGCGCCCCGGAAACGGGCCACCACATCTCGCCAAAATTTCTATCATCAATGTACTGTGAAGAAGGGGCACCGATCTCTCGAATGTAAGAGGTTGCAACGGACTAATAGAACTCTCCCTGGAAAAGCGTGTTCCAAACTAACCACCAGCCACCCCACTCGATGCCCACAAGGGTTCGGCTATTTTCAGATGAGAGAAAACGATCGATGCCGGACTTGTCATCTAGTTTGGTGTGATAAGACTCTTTCTTGAGGTATCGTGGGAGATTGACTACTTGATTCAATTTGAAGGGATAATGTTTCACGAAACAATTAAGATATTGCTGGTCGTGAACCAAACGTGGCTTGGATGGCTCTACACTAAGTGGCATGACTATTCGAGGTGGCGGGACTTGCCCTTCCCTCCCAAGCACGATCCCATGGCGATCTTCTTTCGATCTCGGTGGAGATGACTTGGGCATGGGGGATACACGGCTTATTAGTGGGAAAAATGGCATCAGGAGGGAAGCTATGGTGATATCTCTTGCAGCGATATGTACCATGAAATCGAACAATAAACTCGTGAATATTGATCCCGTCTTTGATCCAGGACATGATTAGGTCCTGTTGGGGGTGATTCTGAGTCATGTATTCCCAGCCGGACATATGTTGATTCGGTTCGCCTGCTAGAAATGATCCGGGATCCCTAACCCACATATCGGCGAGTGATGTGTCGAGATGACCTTCTGCAATTAACTGAAATGGCGGGGGCACGGATGGGAAGATAGGACCTCCCTCTCCTTGGGCCAACATATCCACTTAACTCGAGGTTGCTCGTAAGTGCGAGTCGCAGCCACGGGGTCAAACGTGGTTCCCAGCTCCCATTCAGGAATTGCATGATCGAACTGTAAAAGGGAAAGGATAAGGTGTGAGGTCTACTGTAGAGACAGATGGCGGCGGCTCAGGGAGCGGCACTGGGTCTCCCCGTTAGGACACGGAGGCGACCTGGATGTGACTGAATTCCTTTCAGGGTCCCACAAAGAGGGGATAAAGTAAATAGTCCACAACTATGGGTGCAAAGTAATCGGACAAGTGTGCTTTATTGATGTCTAAACATTAGTAATGAGACTAAGCAAGCAAGTTACAATTTTCGTTTGGTGAGGCAATCTCTAGCGAGATATCCCTGTTCCCCACAGGCATAACAGGATCCAGAGCGGTCAGCGCGAGGGCGTCGGAAAGGGTGTGTTCGGACAGGTCCCCTGGAGTACGGGGAGGAGCGGGATCGCTGCTCGAATCGGCGGACAAATTAATCGACCTCGATTTCGGCGGGCGTGGCCAAGATGTTAAATAGAGCAGAACGAACATCTAGGGAGTTCCTTGTGCTTTTGCAATAGCAGATTCTCTCCTGGATGGCCACCAGCTTATCCTTGTCTTCGCTTTTGGCCAGCGTGTCTTCGTCTATAAGGGAATGGGGTTTGGTAAAGGCTGAATTGCCGTTAAAATCTAGGGCCATGCAATAAGCCTTCAGTTCGGCCTTAAGGTCCTTGTAACGCCTTTTTTGATCTGTTCCCTGAAGTTGACTAACCTGGGAACGCAAGTCTTTTACTTCACAGAGAGCTCCTATCGGGGAGACAGGAAACAAGGAAAAGGAAAACACTGAGATGCTTGGTCACGAAACCTGGGTAATCGCAGTAGATAAGTTAATCAAATGATAATCAGCGTGACTGACACATATAGTCAAAGGAGTTGGCCTTCTCATTCCCGTTCACCTGGTTAATTCCGAAGCTCTCGTACGACGGAAGAAAACGGCCTACGACGTAATCATAAAAACAAAGACGATGCCAAAATGAAATAGCACGGGCCCAATAATCGCCATATATGTCGTGTCAGACCATAGTCGTACTAAATTGATAACAGATGTCAGACGGCGAAAACAAATATATATTGTGACCGAGATAAGCTATGAACGCCTGGACCGTAAAGGTACAGGCGAGCTTCGGCATACAACTGGAACCCAGAAAGCCTAGATAATATCCAACATAAGAAATTTCGCAGAAGTCACAAAAAACTAGTAAATTACACCACAGGACAACAGCTACTGTGGTGCGCCAGAATATCACGTGGTAGCCACATGTATATCTGCATAAATTATGCTAACACTAATAGCGCGGGATAATAGCTCGCTCCCGTTGTCACTGCTAGGTCCACATGCGTTATTGCATGCACTTTTCATCGTGCCTTCCGGTCTACCCAACATCCCGCCAGTTTTTTGTGGTGGTCGCACACACCGAAAGGTAAGCCACGATTCAATATCAACGTGTGCACGCCAGTTTTACATGGTGGTCGCACGAACATTAAACAGTATTTTCCAATGCACTGCACAGGCCTCACCCACGCCATGAAGGTAACCCGATGATGGATAAACAATCGCAAAACATTCCTTGCATTCATACTTCGCGTTTTTCATATCCGCCAGTTTTACGCGATGGTCGAACGCCATTCTGTTGTGAACACAATGCCACAGGATGTGCAAACGAGGAAGTGGCGATAATAGTACTACACGTTCTAATGTGACTAGAAACGTTCGACTTACTACTAGCCTATTACCTGCTAAAGGATATATATAAAAGAAAGCAAAAACCGGCACGGGACATTAGCGATAGATAAAGCAAAGATAAGGAAATCCATCAAGGGAACCGGGGATAGAGCATGGCACGCGATGCAGCAAATATTTAGACTAGTGCTATGCTGGAAATCGTGGTGGGTTGCGTAGGATTACCTAACGAATAATTGGGGAGCGACCTAGAAGACATGAGCATAGTTAGGGCACCGAATGAACGCCCAGATGTAAATACATAGACCTAGGGTGGGACCACCCAGCTATATTGTGCACATGGAGTCTTACGACGGAGAGAGAAAACTAATGTAGAGGAAATCAAAACAAAACAAACGAGGAACATAGGTCGAACCACTAGCAGCAACAAAACCAGTAGATAATATAACATGGGTAAAACACTGTGGCCAATTATTTCAAGTTCGGACTAGGCAATCCTGATAGGAACGATTCTATGCCTAGAAGGTCGTAGATCAGCGGAGATCAAGAGCGGAGAGAGTGAAAATGGGGTTACCTGAACAGTGGCCTTTGACGGGCTTACAGATGTACCGTTAGTATTTGGAGTACACGCAGCTGCCGTTATGGAAGGAGACGGGACTGTTCCCGTTGAGGTGGGTGTTGAAACAGACGTTCCAGGGGGAGGATCGGACGATGAAGTTCTGTTCATGTTCTGAGAGCGGCCTTGTCCAGCGACGGAAACGGCCGCCTGAACGGTGTTCGGGTCAGTTGGTCTAATAGCTTGGTCAGACATTTTCCAATGCTAGAACTGACGAGCGTCGAAATCTGCTGTTAACCGGGCGGCTGTACTAGCGAGAGTGAAGTATCACGTGAGAAATATCTAATTATCTGTGCGCATGAGTCAGGAGAGGGACAGCAACAGAAGAGGTGATGACGCTTTGGTTGATAATCGAGCTGACCTTGAACCTCAAAACACTGAGATTCTAGTATGAGGTCAGACTCAAAATAATTTTTTGTTGGGACAAGAATATCACCTAGTCAGTTCCTAGTAGAGAGGAAAATTTGTTAGGACTACACGGCAATGATGATTGCTCGTGCTTACACTTGAAATTGTGATTATAAAATCATGTTTGTTTTGAATATTAAAGCTGTGTTCACATTAAAGCCGAAGCATGATTAGAGAAAACATGTTTCGCCTGACCATGTTTGGCGAAACAGATGTCAGATGTCAGATGTCAGACAGTACAGATGTCACGTTTCATGCATGGTTGTATAATTTATATGCTGTTTCAAGGTACACATTTTTTTTACACTTCTGCTGTAGAATGGAGCTGGAAATGACTGTAAATTACTGCATTCAGTTTTTGGTTTAGTGTCAATTTTCAAGCCCTTCGGAGGAGGAGGGCTACGCAGCTTTTAACGAGGAGACGACGTTTGCGCTTTCTTCAGTACAAGATATTCCGTTTTCCACAAGCTCAGCGATTGCCGATAATTGGCGTTATATTTTTTCATCGGCTCATATTGCAAGTAGACATTTGGCCTCATAATAGGCCCAATTTTGGTTCTTTTGGGCACTCGCCCCCTTTTCGCATCCATCCGCCATTTTGAACGTGTTTGCTCTGATCATGATTGAAACTACCTCGAAAGGTTGTATCAATAATGCTCAGAATAATCATGTTTCAACCATAATTCGCGCAATGCACTGTCTGATTTGAACATTTTTCATAACGAAACATGTTTCATTCGTAGTCAGACTAATCATTTTTCGGCCTAGTGTGAACACAGTTATAGGACAAAGAATTTGAACAATTACATCTAATATTCTCTTAAAGGTCAAATAAACCAAAATTTTGGAATTGTTTTTTTTGCCTTTTAAAAGTGTACTGAGACCAAAACAACCATTGTAACTCAAAATAACAAAGAAATTGTCCAATCTGAACATATAAAGCAGAAACACAACTAAGAGTACAGAAATATCCGAGGAACTCACGAAAACCGCTCATAAAAATAGGAGGAATGGAAACTAGCTAACATTACTGTGAGCTGAAGAGTGTTCCTTGGAGAGCAATTTGTTTCACATGTAATTGTTTTTACTCAATTTGAAAGTGGTTGAGGGGGTCGAATCTGCGGTTTTTAACGCAGAGCCTTATCAATATGAACCGCTATGGATTCGGATGCTGCAACCGCCGATGACTCTATACGACGCGAATTGGTCAAGTAGATCGGTGAGCGTTCCTTTGCTCATTTCTCTTGTGAAAGGTGGCTGTAGAATCGTGAATAAATACGGTACAGTCACTCATTTGAAGCACTTGCTTTGTTCTTTGTGAGGTTTACGCATATTTTCTCTACTGTGAAGCCATACCAGCTGTGCAGGTATTTCCTGTATTTCCGATCCATGTGCTGCTGTCTGCACTGGTCCATCCGTGTCTCTTCTCACGGATGCCTATATATCGTCTCGTTTGTTCACCACACTGTGAAAACGTCGCCGTAGATTATAAAGTATCCTCGTTATCCTTTTATTTCAGGATTTTTATGTGTTTGCCTTGCGTTTTCGTACGATTTCGTTGTTTGCCGTTATGCAATAAGATAAATAATTATCATTAACCATGATTTCTATGCAACTGTTTTGGTGAGTCCGGTCTTTGATTTCGTTGTTCGAACAAGCCCAAGGCTTGATAGTAGTCGTAGATAGCCCATGATATTCCATATGGGATGATACTCTTATACAACAACAACGCAGGTGTGTGACCTGGAAAGGTTTCAAACTTTTGGGTAGCGTCTGAGATATTCTGGGTTGTGGTAAGGGAATCACCTGCAATTTTTTTTTTTAGCATCAGAATTGCCAGGGAAAAGGTCATAGTCATGTTCTGGTAAAAAAAAAAAAGAGCAATAGGTGCATGTACAGTGCTGATTAAGATCTTGTTGATTAACCCCCTCCTGGACAAATATACCCATACATACCAGTAAGCAACTTGTAATAACTTGGCAGTATGAATATGTCTGCATTCTACTTAAGACAAAATCCGATAGAAAATATGTTTTTGCTCTCGTCTGTCAGTAGATGCAGATATGTTACCTATAGGCAATACACCTTTTGGATATACCCGAAGCTGGGAAGAAGAATGACAATTGGAATTCTAAAATTGATTAATAATTCATAAGCCAAAAACAAAAGAAATCTCTACCTTGAAGGAAGTTTGGATATGTCGTTTTAATTAGCTTAAAATTTCGCCAACTTTGATCCCAAATATCTCTTACAATACCGATTCCTTTGAGAAGCAATATCAAAACACTCGAAAGATTGTTTCATCAGATATCCAACCACCTCGAAATCGGTTAAAAAAACTCGGCCTCAGGCCTCGTTTTTCAACTTGCTTCTCGGTGTTTGGATATCCGATGAAAACTCCTTCTCGTTTTTGATATATTACTTCCATCATGTGTGGTAAAAAAATAAAAATAAATAAAACAAGTAGAGAGAGCTTCCCTAGTGAAAGTGATAGCTATAAGGGTTCTGAATATACCCAAGGAAAATTGGCAACTTATGTCACTTGAGGCAGTCATGCTACTTTGTTAAATCTGGATTTATGCAGTGTTGCAACTGCCTCCTTTTCGTGTCTGTGATGTTTACTTGTGAGGGGTTTAGGGATGACCTGCAGCATCGGTTGGAGGTCCCTTTTTTGCAGCATGGCACGATGGGAACTGTCTTCATAGTAGAAGCTCATCAAACAGGGCCCTGATGTAAACTGTGAAAAAAAAAAAAAAAACTCCTGATTATTCGCATGTTATTCATCATAAGACTAAAATCAGAGCGTAAAACTTTGCCAGTCAGGTGTTGAACAAATACGCTTTTAAATTATTGCCAGACTCTTACAGGTAAGTGTTTTAGGATGCGTTATAGCGGAGCTTCGCGCACGCGCTGAGCACCATAGCTAAGAAAATATGGTAACCCATCGATGTGAGAAAATTTGGTCATGAACGTACGTCTGACCATATCACCGGCTCAAGTTTAGAGCTCATCGAGGAGGCAATACTCCAGTTTACACTATAGCTAGTTTACAGCATAGATCTTTGATATTGGACATCAATGTTATGGTCAATTGACACCTGTCAAAACAAGTTATCCGCTGACCAGTATCATGTGACCATATCACGGGCTCAAGTTAGACCTTATCGAGCTCAGCGGTTTTTTTTCTTTTTTTTTTAATAAGTTGACCGCTGACCCGGGACTGGTTGTTGGTTGGATCGCAGGCTCAAGCCAGGTCAGACACTCACACTCACACCTGAACGAGGCTTAATTCTTCGAGCGCTTTCTGTGGCTCGACGCGGCTACACAGCCATGCTACGGTACACCAGAAATATTTTAAAGTTGGTGGACGAAGTTACTCCACAAATTCTTTTCTTGGACACTAAACCGTTTGTTATTTCTACGGATGAGTTATTTCAAGTGGATGCATATTTCTAAAACGTGGTTTAGTCGTTTTTTCCTTTGTTCAGGAATGAAACTCGAATTTTTATTGTTAACTGGAATTAAATAACAATCATCTGTACTCTTTTTGGACAGAAATAATCAATCTGTTGCTGGTTTGTTTGGCCGACAAAGACGATCTGTCATATCACGAGCTATAATACGTCTGTGATTTCTAATTTTAGCGTGATTCCTATTCGCTGGCGTTTGACAGTCGACTCTCAAATGGTTTCTTTCCTTTTCCGTTCGCTTGCTAAGGATTTGCTTGTTTTCTTTTAAAACTCGTGCGATTCAAGAAAAATTAATTGCCTTAAAAATTTGACAGTAGATTGCGCTGGAAAAACCGATATCACACTCATCCCTTCGTGATTCATGCGATCAGTCGGTTTTTTAGGTGAAATTAATCGTGGAATTTCGGCTAGTTTGGCAGCGAAGAAAATGTTACATAATTAAGCAATATCCGGGAAAACCAAAAGGCGGACAGTTCCAAAGCCTTTTATTTTCACTAATCCTACAGCCAGTAAAAATAAACAAGCCGGGAGCTCCGTTTTTAGGCTTGGCGAAATCTATATATTACCGCTTTACAGCGAAGACGAGGCTAGTTTTGGAGTCGGCGTTATGGATAGACATTTAAGATCCTCACAACGCGAGCAGACTTAATGAAAGACCCAATAGATATTAAAAAGGGAAAATGTTCAATATTTTCCTAGATATGTTAAATACGATGGATCATGCCTACCTCTAAATTTCTGCGTTTCGCAAATGCTGAACGAATAGACGAGGAACTGCTTAGTCGGTGGACTACAATGATCGTCGGTGTCTTTTCTGACATATTTTTACTTCAGATTCCACGCTTTGAAGTTGAAAATAGTTGTTATGGCACCATCTTCAAGGTCAAGTCTTCGTGGCTTGAAAGCTGGGCCAAGCAAACTCTTCACTGCCAGATTTCGTTTGAAGCTGTCTGGTGTGAGATGGTCTGCACAAACGCGTAAATATTTGGTAGGTTCAAACGATTCCCTTTTAAGTTTTATGAGCGATTCTTTCCGTAGTTTTGGGTTGTCGGGAAACTTGATCGTGCTACGTTTCCGCTAAAGAGGATACTGAATTTTATAAGATTTGTATCCCGCACTTTTGCAGCACACCAACTATAACTATTTCCGATGAATTCCCGACAATTGACTCGACCGCTCTACGACAATGAAAGCCGAAAAGAAGCACTTTTAAACATCCAATATCTCTGTGATACTGTACCTGTTCAATTTGAAACTTTAGAATATCCTTATTCCGTACTTAAGCTGCAAATTTCAATTAAATTTGACTGAAAAAAAAAGGGTCAAATGTTTGGTTCATTTCACCTTTACGGCACTTAGGATGAGTTTAGAAAGTACTTCATCAGTTTTGAAACAGCTACCAATTTGTTATTATACGCCGGTCCAGTTTGCTGAGTACACCAAATTGAAATCGCTTTACGTTCTTCTGGAAGTCTAATTAAAGAAGGTAATCTCGTCGGTTATTGTTTGTCTAACAAGTTCATAACTCCCATTAGCACAATGTTACGTCATCTGTGAAGTGACAACCGCTTCATGCAAATGTACCCAGTTACGGTTGAGGAAACTGAGCTCATCACTTCACAGCAAAGTTCCTGAACAATGATTTGCAAAAGAGGATTCGTATTTCATCTATTAACAGGTAAGATAGTCTCCTTTGCAAAAACTTTGAGAAAAAAAAACCAGCAGACTTCGACTGAGTCATGATGCCGTTCAAATATTAGAGCCTCTCTCTTATCTCGTGTTTACGACTATGAAGTTATCGGATCATTTTGACGAAAAATATGCCAGTTTAGCTTTAGCTGCTCAGCTGCTCGGTACTTATTTGCCGATCTCATAACATCCCAAAGGCTCAGAAGAATCAGCCAAGCGAAAGGGAAAAGACAATACGCAGAAGTTGCGTCTAGGTAAAAGTTGCTCAAACATTCTGCTCAGTTGATTTTATTAGTACGGTCACGTTTTCTGGTTTTACTTAGCGTTAACGCAAAGCCGAAATCCTCACCGCATGACCAGGAATTTTTAGATATGCAGTAACAAATAGCATTTTTTTTCCGATAAGAAGACCCTGGGTTTGCGAATTGCTCTCAACACGAAGAAAGGAAGTGTTGCAGCGATTTAATTTCGCCAAAGTAAATAATTTCCCTGTCAACGCAGAATTTCTGACACTTTGACAGCCCCAAGTGAGCTTTATGCCACAAATGCCACAGTTTATCTGCGAAATAAAAAAAATAAAAAAATGCGAAGTTCTTATTTTCTATGGAATGTTCTCACTGAGTTTGCAGAGGACTGGAAGGGGGAACGAGATATCCATGTGACCAGTGCATGAGTGCAAACACGGGCGCACTATTATAGGGTCATTTGTGAACAACTAATACTTAATAATTGTGTTACACAGCGGAAGATGGTAATGAGTGGACACAAACTCTACAGGATATTATGATCGTCTTGCAGACTTATACGAATGATTCCTATCTACATGAAACACGTAACTCTGAAAAGGAACGATGTTCGTGTCACGATCTTCATGCCTTACTCTTCCATAATGACGGAAAATAATGCTATACGTTTGGTTACCAAGAATGGCGTAAGTTCCTCCTTGTAGCCCGCATCTAAGTGTAGTGAGGAATGGAATAAAGGATGGAATGAAAATGGGAAATCTTTTTAAATGTGAACAAGGGATGCCGAAACTTTTCCATGAATTGAAATAGTAGGGCTTTACTCGTTAATTTATATTAATATATAGTGTGTGATGAGTGAAAAGTGCAGCATAATATTTCATCTCATTTTTGACAGAAAAACTTAACAGTATCCCTTTAAGCGGTCGTATATGCGAAGGCTCACGAAACACACTTCTTACTCCAATGAACGCGTAACATATGATCACCAATCTATCATGCTACATTGAGTTTTCATTAATTTCAGTCAATCTTATTAATCATTGCCATTTAGCGAGTGGAATACAAAATAATTGCTGAGTGAAAATCTTGGAGGCCATGCCAGGCTCTCAGTTGAAACTAAATTGAGTTCTTACGCGATCTCGTCTACATAGTTCGAGACAGATAGAAAAAAGAAGTGGCTTGTAAGAGTTTGCGTAAAGTAAAGCGGTCGAGGAAAAGTTTAAAAAAATATTAGTTATCGATGATTTTTGTTTCATTTTTAGTTGACAACAAATTGTGCAATGGGCTTAAAACTCCTTTTTGACAGAAGCTTAAGCCTTAAGTCCTTACTTTCGGAGATTTATACATGCAAATCCCTGGTATCGATATTGACACCTTTTATTAAAGCTATATTGCTGGAATAATCCTTCTGAGAGAATTGTTTATTGAAAGTGAATGCGCCGAAAAAGGTGCCTGCTCTGTCTTTTGAACTGAATTAAAATTATATATTGTTTGTGGACCGAATCGGAAAGAGAAACCTGGAATAGTAATTGAAAGTTTCCGCATGACTCCCGTTTTAGGATAATGTTTTTTCTTCAGGAAAACAGGGATGCAAAAATTATTTTGATCGAGTGCTGAAATATCGGCATGACGAATTGGTTAGCTGAAAGGATGTGAACAATGCATGGAAATTTCTTTCTGGTCTTCATTACATTCCTTACATAAACATAAAAAAAACATCGAACTAACTAAAAGTATACTTTAATTAAAGCAATATACTGCTATTTCACCATCGACTAAAGCCTCTTTCCTTGATATCCGTATCAGAAAAAGCGCCTCATTAAATGGGTGCTTCAATTAACGTGATTGTCATCAGTGTGCGGGATTATTTTCGTAAATTCTCTGGATCCGTAAACTTCAGATGTAAACATTAGAGTAGGTGGCTTAATCAAGTCTTTATCAAGCTGATTTTGAAAAACAAGTAATTTAACAGTATTTAGATAGTTAAGTAAACAAATTTTATACTAACTGACACAGGCATCACACGGAATAATCGAAATTTGGACAATTCAAAAAGAGGAGCCTTCATTGATGACTTAAAAGAGACCTTTGCATCTTGCTTCTCTTTTGGGTAACCCAAACGAAATGTGGGATGTTTGGAAATCTCTATTTCTGGAAATTGCGAATAAACATGCCCCGATAAGGAAAAGAAAAGTGAAAAGTAAATATTCACCGTGGATATCATCCGAACTGAGGCAGAAGTTAAGAAAGCGTGATTTTTTTTTTATAAAGCAAGCAGTCAAGCAGAATTCTCATCAAATGTGGAATGATTATAAAAAGGCAAGCAACGACGTAAACGCTAGTATTTAGGGACGCCAGGACTAACTTCTTTAATGAGAACATTAAGAAGCATAGTGGTAATCTTAAGGAAACTGGGAAAATAATAAATAGTTCCCTGGGACGCAATTGTAAAGTGACAGTTATAAATGAACTCGTTTATGAGGGCAAAGATTTTACAGAAAAGCATGATATACCTGAGCAGATGAATAACCACTTTTGTTCCCTAGGTAGTAAACTGGAATCTGGTATTCCAGACACTGCTTTTCAACTAGAGGACTTTTTAAATAGAACCGACTCAAATTTTTATTTTCGCCGTGTAAGTGAAGGGTACATTCACAGCCTGATCACTAAACTCAAACCCTTGGTAAGTTGCGGATTGCATAATATTTCTAGCAGACTTCTAAAGCTTTGTAGTCCATACATCTCAAATTCTATATGTGATATTCTAAATCAAGTGTTGGAGACTGGAATATTTCCTGATGATTGGACAAAGGCAAAAGTACAACTTATTTTAAAGTCCGATGAAAGAAGTATTTCAAACAAATATAGACCGATTACTATTCTACCTGCCATATCAAAAATTATAGAAAGGGTCATGCATACTCAGCTGTTAGAGTATTTCCACGCAGGAAATCTTTTGACAGACTCTCTATCTGGATTTAGACCGAATCATTCAACCTGTACAGCTTTGATAAGTGCAGTAAACCTTTGGCTTACCAACATGGATGCTGGTAAGCTTGATGGTAGTGTCTTTATAGATTTTAATAAAGCCTTTGACACTGTAGACCATAAATAATTAAAATTTATTTTTACGGTGTCAATGGCAATTAATGCTCTTCAGTTGCTTAAATCATATTTGATTGATAGAAGAGGGTCCCCAATAGGGTTCTTCAATCCCGCCATCCCGACCAAAATTTTTCCTTCATCCCGAAATCCCGAACGTTTTTATCGGCCAATCCCGATCCCGATCATGACGTCACAACATGATGCCCATTCCTCGTCGTCAATTGCAACTACAGTTGATTTAGAATACGCCTGTAGTCTTTTCCAGCAACCTTTTATGATCCAATTCACCGTAATAATTAATAATAGCAATTCGCAATTATAGTTTTGAAACCGAAATGATGAGTGATTGTCCATGATTAGTAACAATTGAATCTGTTGACATGTTCCACTTTGTTAAACTCGGTGTAAGTTTAGATTTAATTAAGCAGTAGGGAGGTTACGCATCAGTGTTCCATAAAACGGCGATAATGGCCTGTGATATGAGTGCTAACGTATACAATCATCTACAAGAATACCTTTCTTCCTGAAATTCCTAATTAGCATGTAAACAATGCCGTCAAGCTAAAAATGGCAAAATGCGACAAGCAGGCGTTTCGAAAGGTGAGGAAAATGGCTCGGTGATCATCACTGCCGTTTCACGTTTGTCATAAAAGTGAAGCTTTAACTCTCTAGTCATTAAAATAATAACTTTAAAGTGTTTTCAGTAGCATCCATTAAGAAGTATTTTCAGACTTTTCAGTTAATCATGGCAATGGCTTTCGATATTATTCTGTCATTGAAGCGAATAGTTCTTCCGAACCGGGAAACCGTTCCGAGAAGGAAGTTGACGTCGCAGTCCAAAAATGCCAGGAACGTCATCAACATTGTCAGTTCGTCGTTTTCATCACCAACGGACTGTTCTTCTGAATCTTCATCGCTGCTAGACGAATCGTACTTAAGAACGCCTTCTTCGTCGTCTGCATCTCCTACTTCGTCCCTCTCCTTTTCCTTGCGAAGGGTTCAGCTGGCTCAAGGGAGACCGGATGTAGGTAGGTAGGTAGGAAGGCAGCGTTCCGGCTATTGCAATCGTAATTTGTTTTCTGACAGAGTGCTGATGGACTGCCGCGCCAAACGTCTGGGCCCAATCCCTAATGCTTTGTTTAAATTGTAGCGTT